>NC_063203.1:29867573-29884343 GCF_017589495.1 Alosa alosa
TGTATGTGTGTGTGTGTGTGTGTGTGTATGTGTGTGTGTGTTTGCCCTGTATGCTTCAGTGGGACGAGACCTTGGCCCCATCTCCCCCCTCTCCTGAAGAAGTGTGTGTGTGTGTGTGTGTTTGCCCTGTATGCTTCAGTGGGACGAGACCTTGGCCCCATCTCCCCCCTCTCATGAAGCAGAGTCCAGCCCCTCTCTTCCCTTGTCCAGCCAACCAATGACCGACAGCTGAAGGATTGGTGGGAGATCGGGTGTTAGCTACCATGATGGATTTTATAACCATGATACAGTATACATTTTCACAGATTGTCTTGCATCTTTATCCAGTTATATTGCACAAACAAGCTACTGTACTTAATCGCTACATCCTTTATATGTTTATACACAAATACATTATATCCTATATCCTTTCATCTCTAAAAGGGTTATTGTTTTTATTAATAACAAGATGCATTACCCATGCAACTCGTGTAGCTCAGCTCTTCAATACAAATTTTTCAGTATTTTTTATGTTCTGTTTTAAAAACACATAAATGCTACTGTGGTTCATGTTCATGAAATACTTTTAAGTTCACTTTTTCCCCTCCGCAGTTGAGCATGTATTGAAACATTGAGGTGACAGGCATCTAAACTTTTTTAATATAATTCTGTGACCATAAATGTTTTTAGGCCTTAAATGATCAGCCTCAGACCTGGAAATAGAAGAGCCCATTGCATAAGCAAGTTAACTATCTTCAGTGTGCTCAGATAGAGTCCTACTGTCAATATCTGTTAACATGCAGCTGTGAGAAGTGTGTGCTCTTAATCTAGTGTCTGACTGAGTCCCCTTTAAAAACGGTTGGACCCTGCCGTCCATTTTGTGGCCAGTGATGTGCAGTCTGTGCTGTTGTCACTTGTGTTTGTTTTTTTGTTTGTTTGTTTGTGTGTGTTTGTTTGTTTGTTTGTACCCACATTCTCATGGAGATTTAAGCCATTCCGCACACTTATGGCATTTGTCCCAGTGTAGACAAAAGTCAAACTGAAGTCAGCTGTCCTGTTTTTAAAATAACGCAACTCTGACCTCAGCTTCAACTCGCAACCTCTGTCTCCATGAGGAACCGTACACAGTAAAAAAAAAAACGCACAAACCCACTCTCAGCGGTGCTCTCTTAGAACCAGTGCCTTGCGGCATTGCTCCTGCAACAAACATATGCACAACTTCTATACACTATGTACAGCTTCACTCCAAAAACACAAAGCAAACGCACAATTTCTGTATCGCACATACTTCCAAGGGCTTTCAACCAGGAAGGGCAGTCGGCTCAGGACAGAAGTAGACTGTAGTTGACCATTATTGCTCTCAGATGCATTCAGCTTCTGGATGCTGATGTAAGTGAGGAAGTGGAGTTTTTAGGTTTCATTTTAAAAAGTTGAAAATGGATAACTGATAATAGATACATTTGCACCCAAGATGAAGTGGAATCCACTACATTACCTCGGTCTTTAGCAGTGGCATAAATAAACCATGTGAGGTAGTAGGTGAGGAAAGCAAGAAAAGAGTTGTATTGATCGTTTTCCGTCCTTTTTCTACCGTTCGGTTTTTTAAAGGACCCTTTACTTAGTCTGTCACACCGTGAGCATTTTTGCAGCAACCTGTTATCTGGAACTGTTTAGTAGGATCCATAAGATGGACACCAAATCAGTGGCATGTTTTGTAATGTTAAATAGATTTCTATTTTCTCTGCAGTAATGGTATGTGAAGCAATTACTAAAACATTTAGACTTTTTTTTGTAGGATTGTTATAACATTGCTGTTGTATTTTTGACTGGTTTTGACTTGTATTAACATTTATAAACTTTTTAAAATGTCTTCAGAGCCTCTAATGTCAGTCATATAAGCTTTTTCGTGTCTATCCTCCCTCTACATTTTTCCATGTATTGGATATCATTTGCATGTGAATAGAACATCATTTCCCCTTTATTTCTTTGTAGTATAGAATTATCACTCAAACTCCATTTGACTGATTAGTTTAAAAGTAGTTTGTATTTTGTCATTATGAAATCTATGTGCCTTTTGTTGAAATGAAGCACACAAGATTAATTTGAAAGCTCCACTGTCTCTCTTGGCCTCTCCCTCAGGCAGAGCTGTGGCAATCATGTTGTATTAATCATGTATCTTAGTCACTGTCTTAGCTCAAATAAACATATTTTAGAGTTTACTGTGTGAAAGTATTTATTTTACCTCCTGAAATGAACAGTGCAGTATGCATGAATTTGGATATAAAAAAAAAAAAAACGTGCAGTTCCTGAGTTGTCCTCCTATCATATAAGGTCACAAACAAACCATATGAGAAGTCTAAGGAAGAGCCCCTGGGGTTTGAAGTGTCACACTGGCAAAAGGTTTTAATGAGAGGTACATGTGGTGCCCTTCAAACCCATGCTTCAACGATACTTTTAAATCAGCACCCATCTTTGTAAGTGCACATGTTGCACCGTTTGGGTCAACTTGACCTGGGACATTATTTTGGTATTAAAAATATCCATATATAAAAGTTGTTCATCCTAGGCTTCTTATCAATTATTATTCCGCTGACCACTTTTTCTCTGCGCAATTGAAGCTTGAACCGTTTGAACCGCAACGTATGTCTTCTAAAGGACATGGCTCCTATGACTCTATCTTTATAACGTTTATACTTTTTAAACTATTAAAAATGTCCCCATATACTTAACATTGGTAGCCTGACGAGCCATACCCACATTAAAATGTAGGGTCTGGGCACTCACCGTTCACAGTGCTCAGCTCGAGGGGCGGGAAAATCGGTTGTCTTTCAAATTCCCTCTGCACGCAATAGGACAGTGCTGAGTCTTATGCGTTTTCCCACCAGCGGAGCTAGTTGGCTAGTTCAAACTTTTGCCAACTTAAAACAAGCTTAACTCGTGTCACACTGTTGGCCAACAGCAACATCCATCTTCTTTGTTTTCAAGTAGCAGGGAATTCAAGCCAAACCGTTGCAACTCTGCCATCAATCATTATTTTAAACCCGCCTAACGACTCTACACGATTTGATTGGCCTGATAGAACTTTAGTTTTTCGAGCTCACAAGCCAACGTTGCTAGACTGGCCCTGGAAGCAAATGTAATTTGCTGCCGCTAGGGTGCGTCTAGATTTCTAGGCTATAATATTGGCCATTATTACATCACAATAGGGCAATTAAGCAATTAGAATCCTGTGCCAGGTGTTCAGGCCACCTGCAGCAACTGTCACTGTTTTAGGCTTTAAGCATACAATCTCTTAAGACTACAGAACCTATTCAACTGTTTTGTCTGCCCACACTTTCAAAATAAATGTCCTCACTACAATAATTCACTGTTAAATAATTTATCTATTTAAACTACTCAACTATTTAACTGTTCAGCCATTTCAACTGTCAGCTGTCATCAACTATGCCTTCAGCCAACTGTATTAAACCACCACCTACCTAGCAACCAACATAGCAACCATTGAAATAAAGCATCTATGTCGGTTTCCATAGCAACCAACATGATTATACTAGCAAGCCACTAACTCCATTATTTCTGATAGTAGCCACCATGGATACCATAGCAACAACCTAGCAACGACCTCAAGTTTAGCAGCCTAGCAACCACTTTCACAGTTAAGACCTGGCAACAAACATAGCAACCAACATGATTATCCTAGCAACCAGCATAGCAACCACTTTATTTGGCATTGCAACCACCATACGTACCCTAGCAACTCCTAGCAACCATCTTAATTACCATAGCAACAACCTAGTAACCACCACTATAATGTCAACCACCATAGTAACAAACATGATTACCCTAGCAACCAGCAGAACAACCACTTTATTTTGCTTATCAACCACCACATGTACCCTAGCAACTCCCTAGCAACCATGTTAATTACCCTAGCAACAACATAACAACCATCAATACAATGTCAACCTAGCAACCGCCATAGCAACCACCATGATTACCCTAGCAACCATTATAGCAACAGCTTTATTTAGCATTGCAACAACCATGTCTACCTAAGCAAAACCATTGTAACTATATGTACATCATCTGCTTTAACACTGTGTGATATTTACACGTATGTTCTGCATTTTCATGCACTGGTAATTCCTTGGAATTGAATTTCTAGTTCAGTATATAATGTCTTTATCTCAATTCGAAACAAATTCAGATAACATATGATTAGTGTTACAGTTATTAAACACTGCTAGATCCAGTACTTCATTTGGAAAGTGTGAGGTCCTGGAGTGCAGAGTGGGGTGGATCTGGTGACTCAAAGTGGAGGTTGGAGGTAACGGAACAAAAAAAACATTCCACTGCCTACGTGGCTTCTCTGACTAAAAACCCTAAACAATGCTTTGTGTATATCAGGGCAATATTTATTCCAGAACATGTAACACTGCACTGCATGGGTGCAAAATGTAAAAAAAAAAAATACACTGCAACAATCGTTTTCACAAGCAGCAATTATCCATCAGACTATTACATTAATCAAAAAACCCACTGGCTGAGACAAACACTCCATCATGTGACCATGACTATGTAAACAGCAACAGGCTACATGTGGGACTTAAATATACACATAGAAATTAAACCATAGATAGTAGGGTAGGCTATATATTGCAATGATGGCCACCCAAAAATCAATAACCAACACAAACATGGAATAATAGCGATTTCTTCCTACCGTCATTAGCCTATATTTGTCCAAAACACGGCTTTTGAAAGGCACTGGCGTACACCAGGACTAAGGCCCATACAGCACCCATAGAGCCCCCGGCCTCCATTCCCCTGCGTCTTTCTCTACATCTGGTGTCCAGTGCAGTTGTCTTTTTGCAATCCATGACCTCACCTCACCTATGGAAAGGGGTTGAACCAGGTAAGCGGCGGGCCGACAAGGCAAAGGAATGAGTTATTTTTGAGCTAGGTAGTCTTGACACTTGTTTGGGATCCGACTGGCCAGCGTATTTGAAAAAGTTAAGCAAACTTTGTTGTCTTTTTTACATTTTTCCCCTGAGTGAAATGAGGCTAACGGCAATCTCAATCAGCACAAGCGCATGTGTCACTTGAAGGGCCTCCTTCCGTCCCTCTCCTCCCTCCATCCTAATTAGCCTACCTTGAAAATTCCCCCCAAAACGCATGGAAAATGCACAAGATTTTTGTGGAACTTCAATGAGGAATAAAGATTAACAAGACAGATAACAGCATACTACACTACACAAACAGTATTTTTTTTTATTTAGGTGATTAATGTTTCATATGACACAGGAGGTGCCAGATCCAATAGGGAAAATACATATTATTCGGATAAATAGATACATAGATTGGTTAATAAATATGCTGATACTTAAATATGTAAAACTACATTCAAGATACAATAGTTGTTGAGAACTTTCAAGAGTTTAGGCACTCTAACCCATAGAACATTAAGACTGGATTACAGCCAATCAGAGTTCATACAGGGGTCCCGGGTTTTTGAGTAGTGCACGAGCGTTAGAAACATAAGCTGCCTGGAGCGTAGTCAGGCTGACTACTACAGGTGAAAGGATCCAGATGTGGAGAGAGTTTTGTAAATAAGCACGTTTTCATTTTAATTTGCCAGTTGTCTATTTGGGAACTATATGTAATGAGTTTGTTTGTTATGTAATAGTGTACGAAAGTCTCATAAGTTAAGGGCTACAGTCGTGTGTACATACTATAACCTGTGGCGTCGCTAGCAAGCTAAGTAAGCTAGCCAAGCTAAGAGTTCACTTAAGTGTAGTCTGTTGTTCGCCAGACGACGGTGAGGGAAAACCAGATAGCGGTTTAGGCTACTGGGTGGGGGTGTCGGTATTTATGTTAAATAGGTATCGTTAGCGTTATCCTTTTTATTTCATGGTCAGCTGAGTGAAGCGGCTACAGTTAGTCTGTAGCCTCACCTAGCACAAGCAAAACACAGGGCTGCAACGATACCGATATCGAACTCCTTGATAGCGTGCATGTGTGTGTGAAAGAGAGAGTGTGGGCCCACATTGACTGGCCTTAAGCCAGGCTAAACGGTTTAGCATTGTATTGACAGCCTTATGGGTCATTTAATAAACAATTGACTTGTTCCTAGGGTTGGGTATCATTTGAATTTGAACGATTCCAATTCCGATTTCTTATTTCGATTCCGGTTCCTAATGATTCTCGATTCCGATTTTTTTAAAGGGACACCAGGCAAGCCTGATGCTTTTTCTCTACGAAACTCCCCCTCGCTCGGTCTGAAGCTCTTTTTCTTTTCTTTGCATCTTCCGTCAAGAGTTTTCGTTGCTTCATCGCCGGCTCTGCCATTATACACACATTTGCAACAATCGCTAGCGTTTCGTTAGCCTGCCTCTGTGCTGTGGATGTAGGATGTAAACTGAAACTGCTTCGGTCGGCGGGTACGATACACTGAACTTGCAAGCGGGATATTCCTACTACAGGTAGTAGGGGCGGGCGAGAGAGTCTTCATTCGCCCTGTAATGAGTCATTTAACCATATACCGACTTACGAAGATGAGTAATTAACACGAAAACGGCTGGTGTCCCTTTAAGAGGCAGGGTCAAAAAAAGTTTAGGATATTTTAAATGAGCTAGCTAACCAACGGTCTTTCTCAGGGTATCTGCAGATTTTCCAAGTGCAAATTTAAAGACTTTTAAGACCTTTTCAAGACATCTAAATGAAACTTAAGACTATACCACGGCAAAAAGATATATATGACTGTTTATGCAATAGTTTTTTTTTTCCCTACTAATTTTTACCCCCACCCCATTTTGGATGTCTACAGAAGTTCCAAATATATTTTGGTGAAAAATAATTGTGTGTGAATTACCTTCAAAGCTATAAATGCCCAATTTTAGGGTCTGGGCTGCTTGCGTTTGAAGCTGGCTGTACATATTTGGTTTTGCTTACTGCTGAGGCTGACTGTTCTTCACCTGTGTCTGTAGTAGCCTAGGCTACTTGCCAAAGACATGTGCACTGGACTGGATTCCCTTCCATATTTTTAGTTAGACTAAGCTATTTACATATTTTAATAAGCCTACTATATATAATTTACTATGTGCATCTATTGTCCAATATGCAGCACAGCAAATTAAAGTTAATCCACTACTTTACATTTTGCATACCAGTTGTATCTAAACCAACCAAAGCTTGACTGAAACATTGTAAAACCATTTACTTGTTTTAAATTAATTAAGAGTTGGGTTGCCATGGCGCCGCCGCGTTCGGACGCCTTTTTGGTTGCTCCGCCTAACTTGTGCTTATATTTACTCTTTTACCTTTTATTAACCCCTAATTTTTTGCACTTTTCCACTGCACTGATTACGTATGATGGCGTTACACTCAGAAACATCGGAAATGAATTGCCTTTTTTGTTTCGGGATGTTTTAATCGACGATTCTACCTGGCCGACTGAGATTCTCCGAGATGCATCAGGGAACCATTGAGACGCATCTCGGCGCCAGAAGGAAAAAACACCCGAGGAAAAGCGAGGCGGGCCCGTAACAGATTGAGGAATAGAGCTCATAGGCCTCCACTGCCTAGCATTCTCCTAGCCAATGTCCAGTCTCTTGTGAACAAGATGGATGAACTAAGAGCGAGAATACAGTTTCAAAGAGACATCAGGGGCTGTAACATTCTATGCTTTACTGAGACATGGCTAACTGAGCTTGTACTGGACTGTGCCATCACTCTGGTGGAGTTTTTCTCTGCTGCTCGCTCTGACAGGACTGAGGAATCTGGAAAATCGAAAGGTGGCGGTGTTTGCATCATGACGAACAGCAAGTGGTGTGATCCTAGAAATGTCACCGTTCTCTCAAAGTCCTGCTCGCCTCATCTAGAACATCTAGCGATCGTCTGTCGACCCTTCTACCTGCCCGTGAGTTTACCCGGTAATATTCAACGCTGTCTACATTCCTCCACAAGCCAACACAGATGATGCGGTTTTAGAATTGCAAGAAGTGTTAAATAGACAACAACACACGCACCCTGAAGCTGATCTTATTGTGGCCGGTGATTTCAATCAAGTACATCTGAACTGGTCCATGCCTGAATTTATTCAACACATTCACTTCCCTACACGTGGTGACAACACACTGGATCACTGCTACACACAGTTCAAGAACAGTTTCAAAGCGAAGTCTCTACCAGCTTTCGGAAAATCAGATCATGCCGCTGTTTTTCTACTGCCTATGTACAAACAGAGAAGTCGGACGGACCCCCAGTAGTGGCCGAAGGAGGTCAAGCTGGACTGACCAATCGGGAAGCCAGGCTACAGGGCGCCCTTAGCGTTGACTGGGAGATGTTCGAGACGAATTCTGCTGACATCAATGAGTTTCGGAAGTATCATTGAGTTACATCAAAATGCTAACTGATTCCATCATCCCAACTGTAAAGATCCGGCCTTCCTAACCAGAAGCCATGGGTGGATAGAGAAGTGAGAACGGCATTAAAGACACGCACCATGACTTATAATGCTGGGCTTATTTCAGGGGATATGACGGATTACAAAGCAGCATCTTATAGTTTACGTAGAGCTATTAAAGATGCTAAGCGGTCCCTATAGAGACAGAGTTGAAGCTGATTTCTTGGAGGGTGATCCAGCCGCAGTGTGGAAAGGACTCGAACCATCACTGGCTTTGAAAGAAAGTCCCTCCTATGATGAATGTGAGTAAAGCCCTCCCTGATGAACTAAATGCTTTTTATGCTGCTTTGACATGAAAAAACACAGACTGTCTTGCACTAACTGCAGCATGTGAAGCAAATGAGGATGTACCTTTCTGTGTCTCTGAGGTCGATGTGAGCAATGCCTTTAGGAGGGTTAATTGTAGAAAAGCTGCTGAACCAGATGGAATTTCTAACAGGGTTTTGAAATCCTGCGCTGCTCAGTTAGCTCCTGTGTTCACTTATATCTTTAACACATCATTGGCTCAAGAGACAGTTCCTACTTGCCTCAAGCAGTCTGTTATTGTTCCAGTAACGAAAAACAAAAGTCCATCATGTCTGAATGACTACCGCCCAGTAGCCCTGACGTCTACAGTGATGAAGTGTTTTGAGAAGTTTGTGAAAAACATTATCTGCTCATCCCTCCCTGCCTCCTTCGACCGCCTGCAATTTGCTTACAGAGCCAACAGGTCTACAGAGGATGCCATCTCAAACCTCATGCACACCACCTTAACTCACCTGGAGGAGGGGAATGGGAATTATGTGAGAATGCTGTTCATTGACTTTAGTTCAGCATTCAACACGATAGTACCTCTCACCTTGGTCACAAAGATGAAGGCCTTAGGACTGAACACCACCCTGTGTCACTGGATATTTGACTTCCTCACCAACCGTTCACAAGTGGTTAGAGTGGGGGGTCTGACATCTGACTCATTAAACATCAGCACTGGTGCTCCCCAAGGCTGTGTTTTGAGTCCACTGCTGTACAACATCTACACACATGACTGCAAAGCCAACAGTAGTCATACCTCCATCATCAAGTTTGCAGATGACACAGTGATCTTGGGCCTGATTAGTAACAACAATGAACAGCTCTACTTGGATCAGGTTGATGAGGTGGCACAGTGGTGTCAATCTGACAGCTTGACACTGAATATCAATAAAACCAAGGAAATGGTAGTGGATTACAGAAGGCAGCAGCAGAACTACAGTTACACCCCACTAATTATCAGCGGGCAACCTGTAGAGAGAGTCACAAGTTTTAAATACCTTGGTGTCCACATTACTGAAGACTTAACATGGACTGTTAACACTCAATATGTTCTGAAGAAGTCCAGACCACGACTCTACTTCTTTCGTCAGCTAAGGAAATTCAAAGTTTCTACATCCATCATGAAGGCCTTCTACACTTCAGCGGTTGAGAGTGTTCTAACTGGTAGCATCATCACCTGGTATGGGAACTCCACAGTTAGAGATTGTAGTACTCTGCAGAGAGTAGTGCGCTCAACTCCCTGCTCTACAAGAGAACTCAACTCCCTGCTCTACAAGATATCTATTCCAGAAGAGTACTCATAAGAGCCCAAAAGATTCTGAAGGACTCTTCTCATCCTAACAATGGATTATTCCTACCGCTGAAATCAAGAAGACGCCTATGTAGTCACAAAGCCAGAACTGAGAGACTCAGGAGAAGTTTTTATCCCCAGGCCATCCGAACTCTGAACTCACACTACACTGACTTTGCACACATTCACTCCTCAGCACTCTCAAACATTTCCCAACTCTGAACTCACACTATACTGACTTTGCACTCATTCACTCCTCAGCACTTAGACAGATATTTTCTTCCCTAGGCTAGGCCAGCAACACACGCTGGAAAGATGCAAACAGATCAACTTAACATATACAGTATTTCCTCCTGATTGCGAAGCACTGCACATAATTTGACCAGCAGTCTTTGCGTCCATAGTTTGTGAAACGATGCTGCGTCCGAGCAACGATTTTAGATGCCAAGCGCAACTCCAAAAAGGAGAACAAATGAGCATCCGGCTTGAGGCTGCGCCGGGCGCCACGACGCCGGACAGGGCTTTTACTGTACGTACACACCGCCGCCGACTTGAGCTTCCAAAGAGTCAGGAAGTCATTCACATATGTCCGGCCTAAATTTGAACATATGGCCAACCTATCGCTCTTTCTCCTGCTCATTCTACCGTAGGCTTCCTCATTCCACGTAGGCTACCTGTACAGTATATCTCTCTGGCCTCAGCTACACCACGAAAACGTCAGGCATATTATTTTGTACATAGGCCTACTGTAATTACCGTTTTCACACCTTTAACCACACCCGTGAAAAACATCTTCACTCTGCAACCACTACACTTCCTCCCGTAGCCTAATAGCCTATTCACTTATACTTACACTAAACTTCCTTGGTAAGGGAGTTTTTCCTTGCCCCTGTTGCTCTTGGGTGCTCCTTGTTGGTCCCACCCAATCCCAATCCTCCCCCACCTTTTTTATGCAGCCCTTGCCACTTAATCTACTAAAACCCTCTTCTACTGCACTTTTTACCCCATTAATGCACAAATAGGTTGACACCAGACATAATTTCACTGCATTTTTACTTCCAGTAACTATATGCATGTGACAATAAACTTCCTTGTATCCTTGTATCAATTGCGTTTTAAATACACGAAACTGGATTGAGACATCACTCGCTCTCTTGCACTCGCTGGCGGTCCCATACGCACATTTAATACCTCTCTTTCGAAAATTCAGTTGTATTTAAGACTATTTAAGGATCCGCTGAACCCTGCTTTCTGAATGAAATAGTCTGACCTTCTCCATTAATTTTAATTCTATGAACTATCGCTTCTTCGTTTGGTGTTCAGCCGTTTCTTCTTCGGGTCGGTGGACTGGGAATCGAAACTAGGAATCGAAATTTAAACTTTTGAACGATTCCGGGAAAATCGCAAAAATAGTCCCGGTTCCAACCAATACTTGATATTCGATACCCAAGCCTACTTGTCCCAAAGTCAGATTAGATTAATCCCGAATTTAAATTTATCTAGTATTTATACTATTAATCATACTCTAGTGTTTCTAAACCTAAACTTAGCCTATCTATTCATACTTAAATAATTCTAAATATAGGCCTACCTATTTAATCATACTGTATACTACTAAACCTAAACTTACTTAATCATATTCTGTTTTTATAAATGAAACCTCTTAACTCTGCTGTTATATTGTTTTTATTGATTGTTTTTTTAAATCCTGTTACTCTATTCATACTTATCTAGTCAGTTGGTAAGTGATTGTGAATTAACTATACATAATTTATATCTTCATTGTTAAACATACAGTATTTATATTTCACATTTATATATTTATTGTTATTTATATAACTTTACCATATCCATACCCTTTTTATAGAAATAAATTAACAGCCATTGGTATCAAAACTGGTCTTGATGAGGAGCTATTTATGAATTGTTCAGAAATGCTCATACTTGGGAATTTCATTTAGCTAAGCTCTTAAAAGTATTGACACAAAAAGTAAGGAGAGATCCACCTTAACAGAACAGGGCTTTTACCTTAAGTGAAACTGTAAAGAGCATTACAAAGGTATGAGAGTTTTAACAAAGTTTGATTGAGAACAGTGTCACAGTGCCTGCTATTTCCTCTGTCCCAGGATGTGAATCATGCTAACAAGCTAAAAGGATCAGTGTCAAACTCACAAAAGGAGAAGCCCTTTCAAAGATGAGCATCCTCATTATTGACCTGGTAAAAGTGGAAGACCATTGTCCAAGTATCTTGAACTGATAGAGTTTCATCCGAAGGCTTTGCATAGCAGAAAGTAGATGAGGGGGTCCAGGCACACATTGGTGGTCGCCATCCACAGAGTGATGCTCTTAGCCACCTTCAGGGAAGCCCAGTGGCAGGTAAACTTGTTCTCCATCTGATGGCGAACGTAAGGGAAGCGTATGATGTGGTAGGGGGTGAAGCAGACCAGGAACACCGCCAGAACGATAAACACCCGAGATTTGATCTTTTGTCTACACTTGACGTCCCTGTTCCCTGATTTCCTGTGTGACTCAATGACTCTCTTCATTATGCCTGAGTAGCAGAATCCCATGACAAGAGAGACAACAAGGAAAATCACACTGCACTCGAAAGTTACTACTTCATGGTACCGATTCCCAAACTCACTCTTTATGGACATGCACACTTCTGCTGTGTTATTTGTTGGCTGTTGGCTGTTACATTGTTGAACATCATGGTAGGTATGGTATTCACACTGAGCAAGAGAGTCCAGATAATGATGATGGCCACCCTGGCAAACAGAGCACTTTGGCCAAACAGTTTCCCAGCAGGTCGAACAATCTTGAAGAAGCGGTCAAGGCTGATGAGACCCATCAGTATGATACTCATGAGCAGGCAGAGGTAGAATAGTGAGCTAACATGGCAATCGAGCACCATTAATCCGTTGGAAGCTCCAGGCAAATTACTCAGCGCCTTCAGCGGGATCATCAAGGTCATCAGAAGGTCAGCCACCACAAGGTTCTTCAGATAGACAATGAATGCGGATTTGGCCTTTAGTTTCCAGGAGATGCAGACTGTCACAATATTTAGCACAAGAGCAGGGATGAACAGCACAAAATAGAGACAGGCCATCACCAGGTTGAAGAAGTTCATATCGAGTCCACAGTCCACAAGTGGAGAAGGAGATGCCATGACTCCAGAGTGCTGTCTGGTGTGAAGAGAATGAAGGTAGATCCAAGGCACTCTGCTGATAAAAAAAAGTCCTTTATTGAGCGGTCACTGACGCAGCGATGTGTTTCCACTCAAACAGAGTCTTTATCAAAGTGGTGACTGGTGTGCTGTCTGGTGTGTTTGAATGTCCTGTGAAACTCTGACTACGTGACATGAAATTGCACATGTGAGCAAACCCTTGGTGTGGTTAGTGGGAAATTGGTGACGGTACGTGTCTTTATCAAAAAGCAGCTATTTAGGCAGCACGCGTGTCCACACGTGTTGTTTGAACACATAGCTTGGTCATATTTCATTTTCATTTTGTTCAGTAGCAGCACTTAAGTAGTGGTTATCAGCCTAAAGCAGATTTAGTCCCACCAAACTCACTACCATGTCATCTCTATATAATAAGGCCAACTAACATGTCAGATTTCTCATTAAAATAGATTCAGTTCAGTGGGAATCTGGTGGTGGTTACACTGTAAACAGATGAAGGCTCAGCAGTTAAAGAAGGTGCTAGACGAGCATGGGAGATGACACAAAAGTCATTCGAAAGGTCCTTTAGGCCAGCGTTTCTCAAACTATGGGCCGCGGACCGGCACTTGTCCGCAATGTGGAGACTGCTGGTCCGCGGAGCCGTGGAGTGAAATTAGGCCCGGTGCTTCGTGTGATAATTTGCTGCGCAATTGATCAAGGAACTGCGGACCAGAAAAAGAAAACAAGCGTTTCTGCAATCAGGAGGAAATGCTAATTCAATGTCATTAAACATAGAGCAGTTTAATTAAGTGGTGGTATGAGCGTTCATTCAATGCATGCGTGTGCGCGACAGAAACTGAAATGACCTGATAACGTTGGTAGCAAACCTCTGCTTCAACCTGTCAGAAGGCTATTTAAATATTTATCGGCATTGAATAGAACTGTGTGGATTCTTGCAACTTCCATAGAAACAGAGCAGACTGTATAATTCACTGTCTAGCATTGAGTAGGCCTCTGAGTATAGTCAAATTTGAATATAACGTGGCCAAAAGCTATTGTAGTCTTATTAGTCTTCCTAATTAATCTCCAGATCAGAGATTTACGCTTATCTGCTCCACCGTTTACCATACACAAAAGCTGGTATTATCTTTCCTGAATCCTTACATTCAGGCATTCAAATGAAATTTCTTTAAAAAGCATGCAATTTTTTTCTCCATTTGCCTACCAGTGTATGATGCATTGCTTACATGAGGGAAACATTCCAAAACAATAGCACCCATATAGTTGCTGTTCTTTTGAGAAGTATTTTCATGCAAGCATCATGAACTAGTGCCAGAATTACATATCAATCAATTCTCAAACATTAGGCCTACTTCTTATCTCACATGGCTTTCAGAAGTAGTGGTTTTAAAGACTAAAGATTAACTTCTAAAACTAATCTTAAGTTAGTTTTTACATTATACATCTCTTCATGGCCTTGAAACAGCTTGCATGCATCTCTACCCCCTGTGGTTCTTGTCTGATATGATGAACTAATTGAGCTCACCAGCTTCCTGTAGCTGAGGCACAGCGCTACCATGTATTCAGCCATGGCATACACCTTTTTATCTCACTCGCCATTTGTCTTGTAACATGCAAAAAACACCTCTTGCCAGCTAATTGTTGAAGCAAAAGTAACGCAACGGAACACTTTAGTTACACTTCGATGTAGCCCCCTGCGAGTTTCCTTGGCGACTGGGCAATACTGACTCAAGCGACTCACACAACCCGGATCAATTTTGTGAGTGACTCAGAATAACCTGAATCCTTAAAAGAAACCGAGTTTGCCAGCTCTAACCACTCCTCAAATTCAAATTGTATTCAGCCATACACCATTTATCTCACTCGTCATTTGTCTTGTAACACATAAAACCACCTCATGGAAAAGGGAAAAAGTTTAAATAGTTGATTTTTTTTCAGAGTACAATAAAGTAATGTTCTACCTTTCAAACTATCTACCATAAGAAATGAAGATCATTTTATTAAAAACTTAAAATAATAAATGTAAGGTTTGATGATTAACTGAAATACTTCAGTTAGGAAATCTGAACTGGATGAAATGCATATAAGAAATTATATTTTATATTTCATTATATTTCACATACAAATAGTATATTATACAGAATACAAAATAATATACATACATAAAAAAAATAGATTCCCCTGAAATTCAGAACTGTTCATTAAAATAAGTGTTCATGTCAAGATCGCAAATGAAAGGTCAAATAAATAGTTTCTGCAAAACAATATGAAAGATGATTTAGTTTGCAAAAATGTGTGTGTCAGTATAACAAACCCAAAGATGCAGCCTCACAGTAAGGAGAAGCTGTAAGCGCAGTACTGAACTCCCTTTCAAACTGAAGTGTCCTCGGTGTTCTCCTGGGCTGCTGTGGTAAACCAGTGCCCAAATAGCTTGAGCTCATACAACTTCTCCCGAAACGCTTTGCAGAGTAATATGTAGATAAGGGGGTCCAGGCAGACGTTGGTCGAGGAGAGCCAGAGTGAAGCTCTTAGTCACCTTCAGGGAAGCCCAGTGGCAGTTAATCTTGTTCTCCACCTGATGGCGAACGTAAGGGAAGCGTGTGATGTGGTAGGGGGCGAAGCAGACCAGGAACACCGCCAGGACGATAAACACTCGAGCTTTGATCTTTCGTTTCCCCTCCTTGTTTGTGCTTCCTGAATTTCGATACGACTCAATGACCTTTTTTGCAATGCACGTGTAGCAGAATCCAATAACAACCAACATGACTAAGAAACTCACGTTGCATTCAATAATTATGGCATGATGGTACTGCTTCCCCAGGTCACTCCTCATGGCCATGCACAGCTCGGCAGTGTTGTTTTTGGGCTTTCCGCTCGTGAGGACCATGGTGGGTATGGTGTTCACGCTGAGATAGAGTCCAGATAAGGATGACGACCACCTTGCCGAACAGGGGTTTGTGGCCGAACCTTTTCCCGCCTGGCTGGACGATCTTGAAGAAGCGGTCGAGGCTGATGAGCCCCATCAGTATCATGCTCATGTACATGCAGAGGTAGAACAGCACGCTGCTAAACTGGCAGGCAAAGGCACGCAAGCCGTGAGGGGCCCCGGGGATGTCGCTGCCGGCCTTCAGCGGTCATCAGAAGGTCAGCCGCCACACGGCTCTTCAAGTAGACTTCAAACGCAGAATTGGGCTTCAGCTTCCAGGAGATCCAAGCTGCCATGATGTTCAGCAGGAGAGTGGGGATGAACAAAACAAAGTAGAGGCATGTTATCACGAGTTTGACCGTCTTCAGATCGAGCCCACAGTCCCGGAGTGGAGAAAGTGATGCCATGACGGCTGTCGTCAGATCGAGCTCACAGTCCCGGAGTAGAGAAGGTGATGCCATGACTTCAGAGTGCTGTCTGGTGTGTTTGAATGTCCTATGAAACTCTTTGGTCCATGATCACATCTCGACGTGACACAAAAGTGCAAGTGCGAGCCGAGCAACCGACCAACTTCCTCAACCCCAAATGAGGGACACTTCACTTCCACTTATATAAGTAATTTTTAAAAATATACA
>NC_063203.1:29884843-29979843 GCF_017589495.1 Alosa alosa
AAAATGTAAATGAAACATCATTACATTACATTACATTACATTTGGCTGATGCATTTTTAGCCAAAGCGACTTACCGTATTTTCCGGACTGTAAGTCACACTTTTTTTCATAGTTTGGCTGGCCCAGCGACTTATAGTCAGGTGCAACTTGTATATGAAAAAAATATATAATTGAACATGTTTTTAAATGTTAATTTATATTAACTGACATGAACCCTACATGAAACATTACTGTCTAGCCGCGAGAGAGCGCTCTCAAATGCACAAGTCCTGTGCACTTTCAGTCAGAGATTAGTGGTTGCGCTATGCCTGAAACACACGTGCATACCTAAATCCTCAAATTATGCCCAGGATTCTGTTTGGGCCTCAGATTCGGACAAATAAAGGCCAGTAATAATTTTGTTTCAATTTAACTAATAAAAGAGCTCCCAGCGATAATTTGAAGATTTACGATAGTCTGTCGCCTAAACATTCCTCACCCGTTATCTAGACATGCATGAAAACATTTGAAAACAAAACTCACTGCCATGTAGGCTAATATTTGATTGCTGTTTTGCTACTAATTATCTTTCACGTACTGAATACGCACACTAGAAAGTGAAAGTAGGCCTACTATGCGCTCCGTGTCTGTGTCTGTCTGTTCACGTCCGCAATCGATTATAACGTTCCTCAAATGGAGAACACATCCATGTTCTCTCGCGTTATAGGCTGTCGCTTCTGTGTTTACAAAATTCCTGACGGTTCCTGATCGCTAAACGTTTGTTTTCCTTTCCTGTCGATCGCGGTTGATGTAGAAGCACCTCCTAGGCTATTTGACTTCAGCGATGAGAGAGGGAGAGAGAGAGGCACCCGCAAAGTGGTCCATGCGCACGTGTGTGTGTCTCTGCATGGGGTTCAAGTGAAGTCAGAGTTGGTTCGTCCGTCCAGTCAATAGTCCCGCATTCAGGCCGCTCCATTATTAGATTAACGTTATCAGACTGGGCTGTAACATGTGTAGGAATTTCTCTCATTATGATGGAGTTGTGGGACTTTTATTATTATGTTCAATACTTAATAACTTATGTGCACTACCCGCAATCCTGCGCTGAAATTTAGGCCCTGGTTTTAAATGCGCATCTTTTTTTCTTTCGCTCTCTCTTATTTACAAAAATAATTCAGTGGAAATGCATGGATTCCAGTTTCTTCCAGTAGCAGCAACTGGAATCCATGCATTTCCACTGAATTATTTTTGGAATCTGATCCCTTATCATACCTGTTCATTCTTACTCGTTGCTCGACTTATCGTGACTAAATTCAAGATGGCTGCAAACGCTAAACTTTGTGAAGATACTGTCTGTATAAATCGTCTTGTAAATAAACTACCAGTACTTTTTCAAAGTTTTCAATGTCTCGTTTTAAATGTCAGGGCCCTCGGAAGTCTACCAATGAAGTGTGGAGATACATTGAGCCTCGTAAATGGGTGTAAAACAGTGATTTATTTGCATGGCTAGCCCGATGCCGAAGCACCACTATTGAAAAAGCTGTTGGTAGCATCGGCTAACTAGCGCCAGATTTTGGAGTGCAGGGGACAAGCCGAGATGGGCTATGAGACATACGTTCACACTCGGTATCATGTTTCAATACACTTTAGGTCAATATCACACCGGAATTCTCCTTTAAGACAATAAATATAAACAGCCTGGCTCAAAATGCATCCAGCTGGATGAGGTGGCGAGTGGGTGCGCAGGCTTTGATGCATGACAGTGATAATAGGCTATTAGGTAATATTAACAATAATGTTATTTGCCTAATATTAGTAGCCTATTAATATGTAAGGAGGCTATATTATTATACTTAGTATTATACTTATACTATACTATATTAGGCTCCCATTAGCAGTATTAGCCTATTGGCTTTAGTGGACACAGTAGGCCTTGTGGTAATATAATAACAATACTACAATAAACATTGTAGTAGGCTATAGTAGAGCAGCAGTAGTCCTAGGCAAACTTTTACATTGTTAACAAAACAACAACAAAGGATTGATTATTATAATATCCTCTCTGTCACCAAAGGGCAATTCATTTGGTAAAACAAGCAACACATTCTAATAGGTTTCTTCGGGCCTACTTGACTTGATGTTTTCAGGTAGTGTCATAAAGCCCTTCCCTCCTTTGATCTCCTTCATAATGTAGGCTATCTGGCTGTTTGATCTTGTGCCCTGTGGCTGACAACTCAAAATGAGCAGATCCAAAATAGTGAGTGTGTGTCTGCAGCGAGTGAATTCACAGAACCCTCTCTTTGCCCCTCTTGGGCAATACTGACTCAAGTGACTCACACAACCCGGATCAATTTAGTGAGTGACTAAATCCTTTAAAGGAACCGAGTTTGCCAGCTCTAACCAGCGCCCCACCCACTCCTCTAGTTGAGGCATTCCCATATACTCAGCCATGGCATACACCATTTATCTCACCCGTCATTTGTCTTGTAACACATAAAACCACCTCATGGAAAAGGGAAAAAGATTAAATAGTTTATTTTGTTTTGCCAGAGTGGGTCTTTAAAAAAATACAGTAATGTCCTACCTTTCAACCCATCTAGTTTAAGAAATTAAGATTAGTTTATTTTGTTTAAAAATGAAGACTAGATTATCAAACACGATTATTACCTGTGAGACATGATTCCTTGCTGCCTCCCATAAGTAACAATGTATTCATATAAATATGAAAATAACAAAATGTTTGTAAGGTTTGATGATTAACTTAACTGAAATACTTGTATTGTACGAAATCTGAACGGAATGAAACATGTATAAAAAATATGTTTTATGTCTAATATATTTCACATATAAATAGTATATTATACAGAATACAAAAATAATATACATAAAAAATAGTTTCAAAAAAAGTGTTCATGTCAAAATCACAAAACCTTTTCTGCAAAACAGTATAACAGATAATGTCATTTAGTTTTCAGAAACGTGTGTGTCAATATAACAAACCCAGAGATGCAGCCCCACAGTAAGGAGAAGCTGTAAGCGCAGTACTGAACTCCCTTTCAAACTGAAGTGTCTGTGTTCTCCTGGGCTGCTGTGGTAAACCAGTGCCCAAATATTTTGAGCTCATACAACTTCTCTCGAAACGCTTTGCAGAGTAATATGTAGATAAGGGGGTCCAGGCAGACGCTGGTCGAGGAGAGCCACAGAGTGAAGCTCTTAGCCACCTTCAGGGAAGCCCAGTGGCAGTTAATCTTGTTCTCCACCTGATGGTGAACGTAAGGGAAGCGTGTGATGTGGTAGGGGGCGAAGCAGACCAGGAACACCGCCAGGACGATAAACACCCGAGCTTTGATCTTTCGTTTCCCCTCCTTGTTTGTGCTTCCTGAGTTCCGGTACGACTCAATGACCCTTCTTGCAATGCACGTGTAGCAGAATCCAATAACAACCAACATGACTAAGAAAATCACAATGTTTTCAATAACTATGGCATGATGGTACTGCTTCCCCAGGTCACTCTTCATGGCCATGCACAGCTCGGCAGTGTTGTTTTTGGGCTTTCCGCTCGTGAGGACCATGGTGGGTATGGTGTTCACGCTGAGATAGAGAGTCCAGATAAGGATGACGACCACCTTGCCGAACAGGGGATTGTGGCCGAACCTTTTCCCGCCTGGCTGGACGATCTTGAAGAAGCGGTCGAGGCTGATGAGCCCCATCAGTATCATGCTCATGTACATGCAGAGGTAGAACAGCACGCTGCTGAACTGGCAGGCAAAAGCACGCAAGCCGTGAGGGGCCCCGGGGATCTCGCTGCCGGCCTTCAGCGGGATGATCAAGGTCATCAGAAGGTCAGCCGCCACAAGGCTCTTCAGGTACACAACAAACGCAGATTTGGGCTTCAGCTTCCAGGAGATCCAAGCAGCCATGACGTTCAGCAGGAGAGCGGGGATGAACAAAACAAAGTAGAGGCATGTTATCACGAGTTTGACCGTCTTCAGATCGAGCCCACAGTCCCGGAGTGGAGAAAGTGATGCCATGATGACCGTCTCCTGTATGACAAATGCCCACAGTGTGATTGCTATTATAGCTCCTTGGTCAATGGGAGATCACCTTACTGTGACATATTTCAGTGAAAGCCTCCTAACAACTGCAAAGATGCAGAAGAGCACGGCGCTATTCGTGATCTGAAAAAAGCAATTTCGCAATTGCTGGTGGCCGGGACACATCCTGTGCTTTTAGCCATCTTGGTCTTGCTCTTACAAAACAACACCAAATGTCTTCACATTCACTATTACTCTGTAGCACTGAGTCTTAGAAAAATATACTGTATCAATATGCATGATAAGTTTCAACTAAAACAAAAAAATAATGAAATAGCAAAGGTTACCATAGTGTTACACGCATTTATAGACTTCTGCGATGTCTTCATTCACTGTTACCTAACACACTTGACTAAGGAAATAGCAAGAAACATACTGTATGATAGATAAGGCCTACTTGTAGTCTTTGCTATCCTTAAATTCACATTGTATAACCTACTCACACAGGTTTAAATGTAAATGAGACATAATAAGCAAACAAACCGAATTGTTTAACTAAAAACTGAAATGTGTTCAAGGAACACGCCAACATTCTAGGAAATTTGCTTATTCACTATCTGCCCCTGAGTTAGATAAGATGACACATACTGTACCCTTCTCGTTTCTGTGTGTGCAGTCTGATGCACCCACTGGTAGCCTAGCCTAGCTTAGCATAGCTCATGAAAGGGCAGAACCAACTAGTCTATAGCTCTCAAAAGTGATAAAAGAAAAGAATATACCTGATTTACTTTTTGGGCCATATCTTACACCCAGCGCAACATGACGTTAATAAGATGTAAGTCTTATTCATATCGTACACCCAAGTCAGAGATGAATGTTGCGCCATGCGCTCCACTTCCATGGAACCCCAAGGGTGTGTCAAAGAAAAAAAAAAGGTGTGGTCAGGTGTTTGATTCAAAAATAGCTATTTTACACCGAAATTTAAAAATCATGCCACTAACCAAGAAAAACCTTGTCTATATCGAAAAGCGCATTTAAAGCACAGTGGTAAAGACACTGTCACAGTTTTATTCAGTCATTTGAACATTGTTGGCATAAGTTTTGCTTTTTTTCAGGCTATGTTTTCGATTATAACCCCTTGTCAGTCAATAGCCTCTTCTGTACACTTTTCTCTCTACCAATGCATCTAAAACAGTCATGCTCCTACCCGTGAGAACATCACATAACGCAGTTGAAGGCATTCCGGGCATACTTTGGAAATGTCAGACATGTTATTCTCGTATTTTAAGTCAGTGTAGCATGAAAATTATCTTGACGCTATTATTTTCAAGTAAAACGTTTTAAAGTGAAAAAGAAAAGGAATATTGGTGGAACAATTTTGTGATGGTGTCTTCTTTCTTTAAAGGTCCCCTGTGTAACATTTTCAGTTGTTTGTTAGCAAAATCAACATTTCCCAATCATAAATGTGGCCCTATTCATGTTTAATTACCACCACCACCAATTTAAGGCATTCCTAAGCATAAGGCTTAGAAATCCTCATTTACATCTACATAGCGTAGGGGCAACTCTCCATGTACATGCACCATTTTAAATTAACTGGCTAGCAAGGGACATGAAATAATAGGGTTAGGGTTATATACGAGGGACATATACAAATTTCCCTCCATTCAGCAATGTAAGTTAGGAACCCATTTTAAACAAGCCACATGTCTTCCTAACATTCCGACATTGAAATTGTATTTTCCAACTAAATAAATAAAGAGAAAAATAACTTTGTTTGTGATCTGTCACTGTCTCACTTGGTCTCCAGTCTCTAGACCCAGAGACAGGTGATAAACTAACCTAACATAGTTTTGCTAGAACTAGTAGACTACTACAACGTTGCTGAGCATGTGTTATTTCAGGTTAGTTTGCAACAATATACAAGTTTAACCAAAGTCCTTAGCTGCTACCTATCTAAAGAAGATCACTAGCCGTTCCTATTCTTGGAACTGTTCCGTTTACTGTGCTATCGTTAGCAGGCACAATTAAAGTATTTATTCTGTGTCCGAGTGTTTCATTGGCATCACACACAAGCAATGGCAATACAAAAGTACACACAATTATATTAATATTTTGTTATTGCTTATTCAGAGAAAAGTTTGTTTTGACGTGCCTAGGAGTCTGGAACTAGTGTCAGTTTTTTGATGTGTGACGGCTACCGTAGTTCTAAACAAGGCAGTGCTTGGGAGGTTGGTTGCAATAAAACACCTAGCCACTAGATGGGAGAAATTCTTACACAGTCTCATAATAGCCGAGTGCAGATGCAGGCTATATTCTGCTAGTCACACACAGGTTTTAGTAAAAGCAAGTATTAGTGCAATCGTGTAAGCTGATTTCTTCAGATGCATTGACTATCAAAATACCGACGCGCTGTTTGATGTTTGCACTGATGTCTCTTAAACTGAATGACAGATGTAATTCTCATTGGTTTAAAGGATGTACTGTACACCCAAAACATCCCCATGACTGATTAAGATACAGAGGAACAACCCTTTTGATTGATGTGCCTGGCGTCTGATAACAAAATTACGCCGTTAAATTAGCGAATGGGGACTGGACCCGCCTGAAATGTCTTCAGACGTTGCTTCTCTGAACAGCCATTTCGGACGGGTGAAATAGGGCCCTTTATGTCCTTCATGCCAGCGCTGCCTGGAAGACGACGTTGGGAGCTTAACACACCGAGTAACATATCTGGACAACGCAGATGTTAACACAGGGATTTTTGACATTATGTCCACGTTGTTGTTTCTTCACGTTCTGTTGATGTCATTTTGCAAATGTTTAGTCTCTATGCCATTTTATTTATGTCATGTCAACTTCAAAAACTCCACATAGCGCATTTAAAGCTATGGCAATTGTATGTATCAAAGAGTCATATCAATCATGAAACCTTAAAATCCTTTAATAAGAAGCCAAATCTAAATTTATTAAAGACATCATAGGACCTACAAATATTAGGACTACAAATATTTCAACTTCTGAATGAAGGCTATCAGAGCTTATAAACCCAAACTCCACCCAACAGTCAATATGTACACACACTATACAAACTCCACCCAACAGTCAGCATACAGTATACACACACTTCACCTTCCTCAGTCTTGTTCTTTTTTAAAATGAAGTTGTTAAACTGTTTTGTCTTCAGAAAGTTCTGAGGCTAACAATGTTACAAAGAGAGAAAATGGACAACGCTGCCATTACTGCTGTATCCATTGCTTATTAACAGAAAATGAGTTTCACTTAATCAGACATTATATGAAGTAAGCATTAATTAATAGTTCACCTGATCAAACTATCAAATGAATTTGTTACATGGACTGAACTGCACATACACTGAAAAAAGGAGAAGCTCTTGACACAGGAAGCTAACAACTACACCCTTTCAAACATACGTGTCTTCTGTATTCTCCTGGGGTCTAGTGGAAATACAACGTCCACATATCTTGAACTCATACAGTTTCTCCCGGAAAGCTTTGCACAGTAAAATGTAGATGAGGGGGTCCAGACAGACGTTGGTGGTGGCAAGCCACAGAGTGATGCTCTTAGCCCCCTTCAGTGAAGCCCAGTTGCAGCTATACGTATTCTTCACTTGTGTTGGGGCATAAAGGATGCGTGTGATGTGGTAGGGGGCGAAGCAGACCAGGAACACCGCCAGAATGATAAACACCCGAGCTTTGATCTTTCGTTTCCCCTGGAGGTTCTTGCTCCCTGAGTTTCTGTATGACTCAATGACCCTCTTTGCAATGCACGTGTAGCAGAGTCCAATGACGATTAACACGACAAAGAAAATCCAGTTGCAGAAAATGCTAACCCCATGATGGTACTCCTTCCCCACGTCACTCTTCATGGCCATGCACAGCTCTGCAGTGTCATTGGTTGGCTTCTCACTGGTGAGTACCATGGTTGGTATCATGGTTATGCTGAGTAGCACTACCCACACGACTGAAGAGACCACTTTGCCAAAGACGGCACTTTGGCCGAGCAGTTTCCCACCGGGCTGCACAATCTTGAAGAAACGGTTGAGGCTGATGACCCCCATGAGAACAATGCTGACATACAGGCAGAGATAGAAAAACACAGCGCTAAACTGGCAGTTAAACACTTGTAGTCCGTGTGGCGACCTCGGAAGCCCATCAACAGCCTTCAGTGGGATGATGAAGGTCATCAGAAGGTCAGCAGCCACAAGGTTCTTCAGGTAGACGACAAATGAAGATTTGGTCTTCAGCTTCCAGGAGATCCAGGCTGCCATAACGTTCAGTATAAGTGCGGGGACGAACAAAATGTAATAGAGGCAAAAAACCACAAGGTCGATGGTCTCATTGTTGATCCCACAGTCCAGCTGTGAGGAAGGGGAATCCATGACTGCATGTGTTCTCTGTGGTCAAAGATAACAATCATATGGTCTTTAGATTCTTTTGGTGAGGAGTTTACAAAGGCTTTCACAAATAATGTCATGTGCAATATGCCCTCAAAATTCCAATGATCATGTCTTCATATTCATTTATGGTTATACAAGTAAACCACTGAACTAAAGTCACTTTTAACACTATGTTATGTGTGCTACAATATAATGAACAATAAAAGCACAAACTGCAATTATTTACGTAAACCGTGTCAAGTTAGCAACAACAACATGTGAAGGAGACTTGCAAGAGTTCTGCAAAAAGTTTGTATTACTAGTTGTGCATGTGTCAGCACAACATAGCAGTCAGGAAGTGACAGTGTTGGTGGTTAAGCAGCGTTGCTGGAAACCTGAGTTGTATGTATGTAAAATAGCACTTTAGAGCAGTGGCACATGTAATCTATGTACTATGCAGGACTATCCAGTATGCCTACTTAAAAGGCATCACCATTTTAGTATAGCCACTTATACACAAATAGGCAATTATGACATGAGATATGAGCTATTTCTCACAGGCTATTAAGATGCAACAGCCGTATGAACACTGTTCTCCAACGACACCCGTGCCCCCCCCCGTAAAATAGTCCAAAATAACAGTGTTCACATGTTGTGAATGTAAATTCACTTAATCAATGATTTGGTCACTTAATCAAATCAAATGTTAAATTACAAATTTAACTATTTCATGGAAAATATATGTACATTTTGAATATGATACCAGCAACACGTTTCTGTTGGGACGGCGGTAACAGAATGCTGGAAAAGTTGTGTAGTGATAAAGAAAACAAAAGGATGAATGTTTCACAATTAATTAGGGTAACTGGCATCATGATTGGGTATGAAAAAGAGCATCCCAAAGAGCCAGAGCCTCTTAGAAGTAAATATGTAAGGTTATTCATCACTCTGTGTAAACCTGTGTGGACAAATTATGAAATTGTGAAGTATTTGGGGAGTTCATCATCTACAGTACATCATATCATTAAAATATTTATAGAATTCAGAGAAATCTTTGCAAACTAGAGATATAGTTGAGGTCTTTTGGACCTCAGATGGCACTGCATTAAAATCAGACCTGTTTCTGTAAAGAAAGTCATTGTATGAGCTCAGGAAAACCTCTGATAACCATTGTCTATGAGCATAGTTTGATACTCAATTCAGAAATGCTCCTGTAACCATGCAACAGCCAAAATTGTATTTAGACATGATACAGAAATACCAGCGTCTTATCTGTGCCTGAGCTATTTCTCCGTAGAGGAAGAGTCCAGGTGCTAAAATGGCCTGTCTGCAGTCCAGACCTGTCAAATTAGGTGCATCATGGAATGAAAAGCATGATTAAAAATACCTCATACTGTTGATGAACTGAAATCCTATATCGGGCTGGAATGGACACATTTAATTCTCAAAACTCTAGCAACTGTTCCTGTTCTCAGTTCCTAAACATTGTATATATAGATATGTATATTTCTAAGCCCGCTGGACTCAGTCAAGACCAACAAGAGTATTTGGCGAGACCAAAAGCTATGCCCCCAATGGACCGACAGTGGTCCGGCAGCCTCTTGCTATCTGGGTTTGATCATTTTTATAGCCTATAACCATTTAGTTGAACCATTTTTATAGCCTAAGCTCACCAATGGCTATACCAAACCATTTATTTAGGCAGACACAGACAACTATGTGTCCTAACACAAGGATGAGGCGATGAAATGAAGTGATGCAGACACATGCAATACACACTAAGGGTAAATGATAGCTTCAGCGAAAGTTCTACTAGGAAGACTCGTAGTGTAGCTTACTCCTCCCATGCTTACACGGAGCCAATCTTAGCTTTGCCTACTTTCGGGAAAGCCCTGCAATCTGATCATTCACTCATTCAATCAGCGCTAGCCTATAGGAATTCAGTGGGCTCTTTAAATATGTACCACCTAACACTGCTTCTGCTTCTCAGTACGCTGACTTTGACGTCCCCTCCACCTCCCCTCCAGCCACCTCTGCCAGCAGTCCACGTCCATTGGGCACGGTCTGCCTACCACATCTTCCTTCAGCCACCGCCACCAGTTGGTCCCCGTCTCGTCGTGGGGGGTAGGCTCCCCGCCCCTGCCTTCATCCATCGGCAGGAGACGAGATCCGCTCATCGCTGGACGGATCCGAGACGGGGCCTACGCCAAAGACTGTTACCTATTCAGGACTCTATCATGCTTGCATCCAAGCCGTTCCTTTACTAATTAAATCGTTAACTGATTCTATTCTGTCTACTGAGTCTTTCTGGTAGAAATGTATCTGTCAACAAGAGGATCAGCACAGCCTAGGATAGGGATGCCAGGGTGAAATTGGACAGGGGGCCAGATTTTTTTCAAATGAGACCTCAGGGGGCCGGATTACAGTTTTGGACTGAAAAGGCCAAACACTGACTCAACACATGGATAGATAGGCTATTTGAAATTATTCATGAAGGCCTACACATCAAAAAGAAATTGCATTGGCACCAAAATAGCCTCACAATGAGGCCTACAATCACATAGCCTAAAGCAGGAGACAGTTACCCTAACATTTTACTATCATTTGATTAACATTAACAAAACACATTTTATTATAAATAACACAAGTGTAAACTGTTAATTACTTTTATTATATTTATTGAAGGCTTGCACATGAAAACACATCAATGTATAATTAGGCCAATTACAGTAGAAGAAGGCCAGGCCAAGTAGGCCTAAACGAGTCACAAAAAAAGTAAGCACCAGAATAAAGTAGTCCAACAATAGGCCATGTGATTGAATATCCAGTAGGAATTAGTAAAACAAAAAGGTTCTTGAGAAAAAAGCCAAATATGAGCTATCTAAAAACATTAAATTGGCTCAACAGATGAGGCACATTAACTTTGCCAGTCATCACCAGTCAAGCCCAATCGATATTTCCACACACCCATATGGCACTAGCCTACACAGGCTATCAGTCAAACCCAATCGATATTTCCACACACCCATATCACACTGGATTATGATAAATGGGGAACCAGCATACTTTAGCTACATGTTACTTGTCAAAGCCAGACACCTGGCTTTGACAAGTAACTGGCATTTTCATGGAAAATATATGTACATTTTGAATTTGATACCAGCAACACGTTTCTGTTGGGACGGCGGTAACAGAATGCTGGAAAAGTTGTGTAGTGATAAAGAAAACAAAAGGATGAATGTTTCACAATTAATTAGGGTAACTGGCATCATGATTGGGTATGAAAAAGAGCATCCCAAAGAGCCAGAGCCTCTTAGAAGTAAATATGTAAGGTTATTCATCACTCTGTGTAAACCTGTGTGGACAAATTATGAAATTGTGAAGTATTTGGGGAGTTCATCATCTACAGTACATCATATCATTAAAATATTTATAGAATTCAGAGAAATCTTTTACAAACTAGAGATATAGTTGAGGTCTTTTGGACCTCAGATGGCACTGCATTAAAATCAGACCTGTTTCTGTAAAGAAAGTCATTGTATGAGCTCAGGAAAACCTCTGATAACCATTGTCTATGAGCATAGTTTGATACTCAATTCAGAAATGCTCCTGTAACCATGCAACAGCCAAAATTGTATTTAGACATGATACAGAAATACCAGCGTCTTATCTGTGCCTGAGCTATTTCTCCGTAGAGGAAGAGTCCAGGTGCTAAAATGGCCTGTCTGCAGTCCAGACCTGTCAAATTAGGTGCATCATGGAATGAAAAGCATGATTAAAAATACCTCATACTGTTGATGAACTGAAATCCTATATCGGGCTGGAATGGACACATTTAATTCTCAAAACTCTAGCAACTGTTCCTGTTCTCAGTTCCTAAACATTGTATATATAGATATGTATATTTCTAAGCCCGCTGGACTCAGTCAAGACCAACAAGAGTATTTGGCGAGACCAAAAGCTATGCCCCCAATGGACCGACAGTGGTCCGCAGCCTCTTGCTATCTGGGTTTGATCATTTTTTAGCCTATAACCATTTAGTTGAACCATTTTTATAGCCTAAGCTCACCAATGGCTATACCAAACCATTTATTTAGGCAGACACAGACAACTATGTGTCCTAACACAAGGATGAGGCGATGAAATGAAGTGATGCAGACACATGCAATACACACTAAGGGTAAATGTATCTGTCAACAAGAGGATCAGCACAGCCTAGGATAGGGATGCCAGGGTGAAATTGGACAGGGGGCCAGATTTTTTTCAAATGAGACCTCAGGGGGCCGGATTACAGTTTTGGACTGAAAAGGCCAAACACTGACTCAACACATGGATAGATAGGCTATTTGAAATTATTCATGAAGGCCTACACATCAAAAAGAAATTGCATTGGCACCAAAATAGCCTCACAATGAGGCCTACAATCGCATAGCCTAAAGCAGGAGACAGTTACCCTAACATTTTACTATCATTTGATTAACATTAACAAAACACATTTTATTATAAATAACACAAGTGTAAACTGTTAATTACTTTTATTATATTTATTGAAGGCTTGCACATGAAAACACATCAATGTATAATTAGGCCAATTACAGTAGAAGAAGGCCAGGCCAAGTAGGCCTAAACGAGTCACAAAAAAAGTAAGCACCAGAATAAAGTAGTCCAACAATAGGCCATGTGATTGAATATCCAGTGGGAATTAGTAAAACAAAAAGGTTCTTGAGAAAAAAGCCAAATATGAGCTATCTAAAAACATTAAATTGGCTCAACAGATGAGGCACATTAACTTTGCCAGTCATCACCAGTCAAGCCCAATCGATATTTCCACACACCCATATGGCACTAGCCTACACAGGCAATCAGTCAAACCCAATCGATATTTCCACACACCCATATCACACTGGATTATGATAAATGGGGAACCAGCATACTTTAGCTACATGTTACTTGTCAAAGCCAGACACCTTTTAACTTTCATCAGCTTGTCCATATCGGGGGACAGTTCCTGGGCAGTGGCTATTTTCATAACATTATTTAGATGTCCGTGCGTCAGGTAATTTTATTAATAGATACATAGATTTATTAATATTCATCACGGAAAAGGCCTGCTCACATAAATATGTTGTCCCAAACATACAAAGTATTTTACCTGCAAAGGCCGTGAGCATTGGGTACGGTGGTGGCAAGGATTGATAAAATGATTTGATTGCAACAGATGCGTAGGCTAGTTATCCTTCAACGGTACGCAACACTGCAGTTCTATCAGTTCCATTTGTATTACCTCTGGTACCTCGGATGCGTCAATCGTGAATGAAGAGCGAGAAAGCGCAAAGTCCTTTTCCAGTTCAGTAAAAACCGTGAATCGATTGTCAAGCGCTAGTCTACTCCGTCAGCACTACCGGCGCTGCTGCAGCTGAGGGGGGCAGCAGCAACAGACCAACTGACGGATTCCACTGAAAATTAAATAAAAATAACATTTAAAAAATAACATAAAAATAAAATAATATATTCTCTCCTTATCACCTGCGGGCCGGATGTGATGTACAGTCACATCCCTGGCATCACTGGCCTAGGAGATACTTACATTGACATGATTTAGAGCAAAGACTAAAAATAGAACACTAAATCCACTTAATTACAAGACAAGGAGACATCATTCCATTCACATTCAGGACACAGGATTATAGGAACACTCATTCAACAGGGCAAAGGTAACCAACCCACCGACATTATAGTACAAATGCTTTCATAGAACTGCTGTGGATGAAACACAATAACTCGAGGAATCACTTTGGCTTCGTCTATTTACACCCCTGGTACGAATAGCCTTGAACACACAGCTGAGCTATTCATACCCTGTGACATAACAACAAAAAGACGTCGCTCACGTGCACAAAAAACATGGCGGACATTCGTTTTTCGTCAGCAGAAATGAAGAATTCTGAAAGGTTTCGGCACTATATCTGTTCAGATTAAGTTTTAGATTGAAAAGTTGTGTTTTATTTTCATAATCTTGTTTCAGTGAACACATACAACCGTCAGTTTGTTAGTTAACAGAAATTCTGTGATTATGACGTTCAGACCTATAAACTATAAGTTTACCGGCAAACACTATTTCCTTGTGGAATCAGGTAGTACAGTGGTCACAGACAAGGGCTGGCATGCGGGAGACCGGGCTTCGATTCCCCTGTGATGCGTTTTGGCAGAGTGAGTGTGCATGTGTACCAACGTCTCTGGAGAGAAGGCGCACATTTTGAACAAGAAATTGGTTCTCAGGGCTCCAGACTAACTTTTTGCACTGGTTGCACTGGTGCGCCTAACTTTTTTTCTTAGGTGCACCAGCACAAAAGTTAGGTGCACCCAAATTTTCAACCACATCGCATTTAACACCGCAGCAGGTTCACTTTTTTCCCTAAATTATTGTCCTATATAGGTTGTCCTATGACTTATGATTTACAATTCTACAAGAAAAGTAACTTAATGAAGTGTTGGTGCTTTAAGTGCTTCACTGAGCTGAAATGTAAACTTAAAACATCTCAAGATGAATTAAATAAAAATAACAGTGAGTAAATGAACAGTGCACGTCTTTTAAGGGCTTCAAACTGCACATCTCATGGCTCAATGTCTTACATACTATCCTTCATGATCTTTAGGCCTTGGCTAAACCAGCTCGCCATGCTAGCATCTTCCATAGAAATGTATTTGAGCACCATTTAAAGAGATGTTCCAAGTAGCCTGAGGGATTTTTATGTGATTTTGCAATGATGATTGCAATAATCATTTGACAGCCCCACAATGCAATTTACTTTTTAATTTTAGTATTTTTCAATTTTCAATAAGGACATCACTATGGTTAATGCAGTAACGAAATGGTAGGCCTATTATTATAGGCTATTGCAATGACTTGCCATGCTCGATCTAAATGTGTCCACCACAGTTATACATGCAGGGAATATTCGGGCTTTAAATGTAGCAACGATATTCGGTTTGCGCCAAATACCGGATTAAATTGATTGATGCCATCAGAATGAGTTTACACAACTCGCGCACAAAACGAATATTGCTGTTGAAAACCACTCCCTGCATGTAACTGAGGTCAATGACGCACTCCTTTTCGGCGATATCTGTACCTCTGTCGTTCAGGAAGGCCTTGTATGCATTGTTCGCAATTTTAAGACGTCTTTTCATCTGCAATGACTCCTATAAATTTGGCGCAAGTGGCATTCCTGTACGTCGGGTTTACGTTCAAACTAACAATTATTTCGGACTGAACTTGGTGAAGGGAAGTTTCACTAGGCCTATCGTAGGCAACGATAAACTTGATCATCATCTCGGGCTCGTCTGATCGGTTTGCTGCTGCCAGCCGCCGAAAGGCAGTGGGGAGAGGGGACATTTATCTCGACCTCTGTGACCACACTGTAATGCAACTACATCCACTCTGTTTATCTGACGGGTCTCTGACCTCTCTCTCTCTCTCTCTCTCTCTCTCTCTGCACACGCATTTTCAAATTTACACACAGGCACTGGGCCACGGCTAATCAGAGGGGAGGTCCCGCCCTTAACTATCTGTGATTTGTTTAAACCACGATATTGGCCAAATATGTGTCTGTTATTGAACCAAAGGTAGAGTTTCAAAGCGGACACGTTTTCCTCTCTCGAATAGCTGATCGCACCGGTGCGACCTCCAATTTTTTTTAGTCGCACTTTTGAAAAATTAGGTCGCATATGCGACCAAATTGGTCGCACTCTGGAGCCCTGGTTCTCAAACGGAAACGTTTTGATTGCAACAATTAGCTAGTTCATGCACCAGGGTGTAAATAGCATGCAGTACTATAAACACCAGGGTAAGAATAGCATCCACTTCTGACTGTACATTGATGCAAACAGCATACCTTATTCAGAGTGTCTATTACACAGCTGAGCTATTCACACCCTGTTACGTAACAAAAAAAAAAAACATGTTGCTTGTTTTTTAAAAAAAAAAAAAATATTATTCCATTGTGTGATCAATATGCCAGAATAAATGCACAGGGGTGCGAATAGCATACATTAATACATTGCTGTGTGCACCGGGGTACGAATAGAATTCACTTCTTAGTGCACCAGGGTACGAATAGCATACACTGCTAATTGTACCAGGGGTGCAAATAGCCTTACCCTTAAAAAAATATTTAAACAATTTAAATTATGTACTCACAGATGATCCATAAAACCTTTAGTTCAACTTGAAAGTAAAGTTATCATTCAAAGCAAAGGCTGATCAACTGGATGGCAAATCATTGAACAAACTCTTACAAAAGATGAACTGGATTATATTATGCACTAATACAGTATTAGCTTTTGCACTCATGGACGATTAGGAAATGTGCACTTTCAATCACGTGAAGTGAGTCCCTCTGCCACTGCTGCCACAGTCTGATGTGAAAATGCTGTCTTCACAGTGTGCTGGGAATTCCACTTGTTCAAAGAGAAGTCTCCTCACTGTTGGCAGGGGCCGTAGTGGAAAACCATTGCCCAAGAATCTTGAATTCACACAATTTATTCCGGAAGGCTTTGCAGAGCAAAAAGTAGATGAGGGGGTCCAGACAAACATTGGTTGTGGAGAGCCAAAGGGTCATGGTTTTAGCGGCCTTCAGTGAAGCCCAGTTGCAGTTAATCTTGTTCTCCACCTGCTCTGGGACATAAAGGATGCGTGTGATGTGGTAGGGGCCGAAGCAGACCAGGAACACCGCCAGGACGATAAACACTCGAGCTTTGATCTTTCGTTTCCCGTCCTTGTTTGTGCTCCCTGAGTTGCGGTATGACTCGATGACCCTCTTTGCGATGCACGTGTATGAGAATCCAGTGACAACTAACACGACAAAGAAGATCCCATTGCAGATTATTATAACTGCATGGTGATATTGCTTCCCCACGTCACTCTTCATGGCCATGCACAGCTCTGCACTGTTGGTTGTGTTAGGCTTCTCACTGGTGAGTGCCATGGTTGGAATGGTGGTTATGCTGAGTAGCACTACCCACACGACTGCAGAGACTACTCTGCCAAAGACGGCACTTTGACCGAGCAGGTTCCCACCGGGCTGCACGATCTTGAAGAAACGGTTGAGGCTGATGACCCCCATCAGAACAATGCTGACATACAGGCAGAGATAGAACAGCACACTGCCAAACTGGCAGTTAAAGGCTCGGAGTGCCAGAGACGACCCAGGCAGCCTATCAGCAACCCTCAGCGGGATGATGAAGGTCATCAGAAGGTCAGCCGCCACAAGGTTCTTCAGGTAGACGATGAATGAAGATTTGGTCTTCAGCTTCCAGGAGATCCAAGCTGCCATGACGTTCAGCAGAAGAGCGGGAATGAACAGAATGAAATAGAGGCATTTGGCCACAATCTTGACGGTTTCAAGGTCAATCCCACAGTCCAGTAGTGGAGAAGGTGAAGCCATGACTCCAATGCACTGTGATTAAAGACAATATGTATCTTAAATTTGACATATTCAGAGACTTATGGGAAATATTTGCAGTTAATAAATCAGCTTTAGTAGTATTACATTAGGGTAATAAATAGCATACAGTGGGCATCGCTTTCAAATGGCCACTTCAGTCGCGCATTACGAGGCGTGAAGCTGCGTGAAGCTTTAGTACCACTTTCAGCCACTGTGCGTCGTTCTGCCACTGTACATCGCTCTGTCAGTAGCCTGACTGCCGCCCCTTCTGAAAAAGCAGGAGACTAGGCTACCTTTAAACGTAATTGTTGTGATAAAAGTTTGAGAACCACTGGCTTAACAAGTTACCTGCAGTCCAGAACACAGAATCTGTTGCAATATTCTGATGATCGGCGATGATATCGGCAAATGTTTGTTTTCCAAAGTAAGAATTTCACTTCACCATGCACCTTCGACAATGAATAGCTCATTACACTTGTTACTGTTAAATGTAGGCCTACCTGGTATCATTACAAACATTATTCTGTGTCCTAAAACTGGCATATTTTATAGCAGGGATGTCAAAGTCAAATACATTAGAGGGCCAAAAAACAAATTTGCTACAAGCCGAGGGCCGGACTGGTTCAATGTTTATTAAAACATATTAAAATGACTGCACGTAACCTATTGAACCAAGACGTGTACTGTATTTTTTTAATGATTAAATGAATAATGACTGTGACTGAAGTGCGGGCAAAGTTTGCACAAATGTACGATTTTTCCCATCCTCACCGACCTTGTCATAAAACTTGTTTAAATGATCATATGATGCCTCCTTGCTGCTTTGTCGTCTACATGAGCCTTTCTCAAACTTCTTTGACCTGAGGCCCAGTCAAGGCATACTTTGGGGTCATAGGGCCCACCTACATGAACCCACCCCTCCTCCCACCCCCCATTAAATTATCATAATGATATCACAATTATTATTATTTTTATACTATATTGCTATACATGCACTTCAAAACAGTCAATGTTTAAAGTGCTAAGATTGTTCACAAAAGTTTGTGAAAACATGCACATCAGAGTACTGCTTTACTAATGTAAAATATAATTAGGCCTACAATAGTTTCATTGTTTTTGCATTGTTGCATGATGCTTGGATGAGAAATACTTCTCAAAACAACTGCAGTTATATGGGTGCCGTTGTTTTGGGATGTTTCCCTCATGCAAGCATCATACACTGATAGAATATTTATATGTTATTTAATTACATTTAATTTGAATGCCTGAATGTAAGGATTCAGGAGACACAATACCAGCTAGTGTGAATGGTAAATGGTGGGTCAGATCATGCGTAAATCACTGATCTGGAGATCTTTAACTATCTTTAACTAAGACTAATTAATAGCTTTTGGCTGAATTTAATACTTAATGCCAAACGGTGTTTGTTTATATAGTCTGTGCTCTGTTTTTTATGGAAGTTGAATAATCCACGTCGTTCTATTAAATGTCGTTTGCTACCAACGTGCACACGCATGCATTGAATAAGCGCGCTCATGCATTGAATAATGACGCCATACCACAACTTAATTCTATGCCTCTATCAGACGCGAGGCCCCACTTGCGGCGCCCGCAGTGAGTTCGTGGGCTACCGTTGCATTAGCGGCGAATGGAGTATTGATCATAAAACAGCACCCGGCGGCTGTGGCCTGCGGGCGGTTCTAATACTAATCAAATATCATCCCGGGCCGTAGATAATTAGCCCGCTGAGCCTTGACTTTGACATGTCTGTTTTATGGCATTGTGTCATGTAAGTTAGTTGCAAAATCTAGAGAAATGTGTGAGGTGGTCAGCGGGGGACAATTGAGACACACATTGGATTGTGTTATTACTTGAACATTCCACACTATCCACAGCTGTGGTAGGCCTATCAGGGGCAGGAGGATTACTGTCAGCGCAGGCTTTATATAAAAATTCTTCAACAGAAGGCCTTGAATGTTGTCTTGTTTGTGGGCTTTGCTTCGCTTCTGTAATCTCGGCTTCATTGAAAATGAGGGCTTCCCTCAATGACCCTCGAGAATAAATAAAGGTTGAATGAATGAATGAATGAATGAATGCCCAAAAATAAAGGCCTGTGGTTTCGCGAGCCTACAGTAAATAACAGACCATGCCAGAATAATGCGTTATGATGCTTTTACGAGCAAGATGTTTTTTTGGTACCCTCACACACTGCATGTTCTTAAATAACAATGATCATCAGTAATATTACGACCATTCATTTGGGTAAATGGGCAAGCGTGACCACCTTGATTGGCTGATTGGCTGATGATTGTAATCTTGAGCATGATTCCAAACACCTCCCTTACGATGATGAGTGACAGGTGACAGGTCTCAGAATCGTCGCTACACAAGGGCGGAAGATGATGAATAACTGGGGCCGTAGGCTATTCACAAAACTTTATCTTACTACTAGGAGTAGGCTACTCCTAAATCGCAGCATAAAGATTTTAGATTGGAGTTTTCTCTTAAAGTTATTCACAAAGCCTTTCAGACAACTCCTAAACTAGGAGTGAGTCTTAGTGGCTATGGATGGCGTCATTACTCATGCAATTCACAATGAAATGTTACATTTCATTTACATGTTAACAATGAGTAGTTTTGGTTGTTGTTGGTGGCGTTATAGCATCCCTTTTATGAATGCAAAATTGTTCCCTCGCTGATTGGAAGCTCCTGTTTAGCATAGGCTCACGTTATTTCAAAACATCATAGCGTAAAATGCCACAAAAAGCTGTTTATGAATAGGTCTTAGTAAGTTAGGAGTCCTCTCGACTTAAGCTGTCCCAGACTTAGGTGCTACTTTTAGGTCTAAAATGCTTAAGTGAATTACTTTTTGTGAAAAATTAGGAGTCCTAAAGTTAGGAGTGAAACTTTTTTATTTTTTAGGGGTTGCTCCTAAATTCGCCAGTTAGGAGCTACTTTTAGCCTTAAAATTCTTTGTGAATCTGACCCTGAATAAAAAGGCCTAATCTAAATGAATCAAGGCAAAACAGCCTAGTAGCCTAATGAAACATAATGGATTGATGTAGTATCTTTGTAACATTATTAAATTATTCTGTTACTATGCCTACGTTTGCAAAAGAGAACATTTTAATTTGATTCACAATAATGTTACATTTAATTTACATGTTGACAATGATTAGCCTAGTTTTGGTTGTTGTTGGCGGCGTTATTATTGCATGTTAGTTATGCCTACAATGCAAAATTTCTTCCTCACGATTGGAAGCTCCTGTAGCTGCATAGGATTTCAAAACACGGCAAAATGCACTTGGGTTTGTGAATAGGTCTGTGAGTAAGGAGTCCTCTTGACTTCTTTTAAGCTGTCAGAGGTGGGAAGGTGTGATTTGTTTGGGGCAGGGCCGGATTAACTGGGCACAAATGTCTGATGGCCCCCCTTCCCCCCAGCCAACGTGAATCGGGTGGTTAGTTAATAGGCCTATCGTGAAGATTTTTCCTGCCATCTAAGGCACGAGCGCATCTGTGAGGCCAAGCCTCACCAAGTAGCTCGTTTGTTTACAACTAACATTCCATTTAGTTAAACTGCTTTATAGGCTATGCTGAAATAGTTTTCAACATTTTGAATATTAGTGTCGGGTGAATTGAAATGTTCTCAAAGTAGCCTTATGGCTGAAAGCTGCTTGGGATCCCCCCCCGTCAAGCAATATAACCATACAAACGCGCTTCCTGCACTCATTGTTTCAAAAGGAGTAATTTTGGCTTTGTCAGAACTGAAGAGCTGTGGACGGCACGGTATGCCCAATGAAAATAAATGAACGCAACGCAACACAACACAGACCCCGCTTCTCTCGCGTCAATCACTGACAGTAGCCTAGAATAAATGCATGGGGAAAAACACTTCCTCATGACAAAGACATCGTAAAACACTGAAAGTTAATATTTTGTCACTAGCAACATACATCTGTCCTTTGTTAAATGTATTATGTTCCAAGTAGCCTATGTGTAATTCTGCTTCAACAATTGGCAGGGGAGGGTCATGTCTTTTTTAACAATTCTGTCGGAGGGTCATTGAACAATTTCTAGCAGGCAAGAGAGGGTCACGCAACTTGCAACTGAAGCACTCAAAATGTCTCCGGTGGCCCCTTCAATAAATAACGATCAGTCCCTAGATTGCTGCTGGGCTATATGTCTTGGTTCATGTCTGTTAACAACTCATTGCCGTCAAACGCATAGCCTATCTCGCGGTTGCATCCATTACAAACAAACATGCAATGTGAACGTCTGGGATTGGGGAGAGCACTAAATGCTCTACTGAATAAGCACAAAGTCAAACCTTTAAATGAAAAACACTCTTTAATAAGAAAAAATAAATAAATAAACCGCCAATGAAGTAAACTTGTGACCATCAAAAATCGTTTATCGCTTGTAACTCCGTGATACCAGGACGTAACAGGAAGGCATTTGGCTGAGCAACGGAGGTCAATATGCTCTATATTTTGTCCAAATGATGTCTGTCTATCATCGTTGCACTCGGAGAAAACCAGAATGTTTCATTCGTCCTGCGTTTTTTCTACGGCTGCAAGCGGGATTCACTCGCAGTTAACCAAATATTTCTTTATTAGGACAGGGTAGGCATATTTCTGCCTATTACATTATTTGTAAACCAGTCTGCTAAAGTCTGTAGTGAAGTCTGTGTAGGGTTTTCCAGGCTCCATTTCTTTTTACGAGACACCCTGCTCACTTGAGCCATCTACCGGTTGTTTGGGTTGTTGCAGCGTCTCACTGGAAAAATACAAATTAAAGTCGCGTGATACCGCGTGATCCCACGCTCGGACCGCGAGTGAAGCTGGCCAAGTCGAAGCACTGCCCACTGTACTGTACATTCATTTACAGATTCTATTGTCAGGCTCAACCCACTACAGCACTAGCCTCTATACTGCTGTCATTTTTTATTATTGCAAATAGCTAAATCTTGTTTGCTTCATATAAAACAATACATTTCTAATGCTGAGATTAATCTTTTCTGTTTCTGCCTTGGTGAGCAACACAGGTCACTGTGCATGATCCATGTATGCACATTAACTAACCCATAGCCCTGCAACTTTTGAAAGAAATCCGGAAAGAAAACTTTTGAAAGAAATCCGGAACTTTTGAAAGAAATAAGGAAGGGTGTGTGTGACTACAAGAGATGTAATCTATATCTCATATTTGGGCAGTAGAATGATTATATTTGACACATAATATATAATGACCACACTTATAGAGATAAAAGTAATACAATAGTCAAAATAACACCGGTAACACTTTAGAACAGGGGTCTCAAACTCCGGCCCCGGACCAATTCCGGCCCGCGCCCGGCCCAATTCGGCCCGCGACCTAATGTCAAAATAATATGTAATTTGGCCCTTGAGGGTATTTTTAATTGCTACCAAACTTTTCTTTGGTAGGCTATGTTATTCACCTATTCTGATTCTGAAGGTGAATATCTGTCTTTTGGAGATTATGATGGATTATTGACAGTGATAGTCACGGTGCGTCTGTGAATGGAGGTGTGTCTTTGCGTGTATATGACGGTGTCCACCATACCATGCTTATTTTGACCCTCTGCTCAATAAAGCTGGAGGTGGCAGTGGTAATCGTGATGATAGTGTCTGTAATGGACATGGTACAGACAGCAGGTGTAGTAAAAATAGGGCTCTGAAGAACTACAAAGTCACCCACGATAGGAACTGATTTGACCAGGGTACATTATTGTAGGCCTATAATAACGGTTTGTGGTTATAGGCTAGTAATAGTTTACTATTGTTGGTTTACATCTTAGGCCTACTGTTTTCCTGTTCATTTGTTACATGGGTAATGTGACAAAAAAGAAAGTAAAACTGCTCAAATATGTTCAACATCCAGTAGCCTATTTACTGTGCATAATTTGAGGTGCTTGCTATCCAGTGGTGAATTAGATGGGTACATTTACCCCTTTCATAAACTTTTGTTTATATAGATTTTTATATTTACAGTAGGACTTTATCTCTGACCACTTTCAAACCTTTAGAAATTTTGATGTCAAAATCCAATGGTGTTGTTTTCTTAACCCTGGCGCCTAAAGTTTGCCATGCAGGTTTAAATAAGTTATGAGAGGAAAATATTTTTATTTGGTGTGAAATACACACATACCTGTTTTTATGCTTTTTGTTCATTTTATAATTTGTATTAATATTTATTTTATCGTTATTTTATTTATAAGCTAAGGTTGCTAGCACAGGTGTCTAAAAAGAGATAAAAACACTTGCACTTTCTGTTTGCAGTTTTGTGTGGTATTTGAAAAAAAAAAAACATTGCATTTTCAGAAATAGCCGGCCCTCCAATCTAGGCCTGTCAAACTCGATTCCTTTTAAGGATCCGGGTTATTCTGAGTCACTCACTAAACTGATCCGGGTTGAACGAGTCACTTGAGTCACTTGAGTCAGTATTGCTAAATCGCCAAAGAAATTCAGTCCTACGTTCAAGCAGTGCAGTGGGGTGCTTCATTTCGTTAAGTGCCTTCTCATGTTGGATGTGGATCCTCCATGATTTGAAACCAGGTTTTGCAGCACTTGCATTTAGCCTTTAGAGTTTTGCTCTCCTGGTCAAAGTGCATCCACACATTGTTCATCTTTTTTTGTGCTCATGTTCAGAAACTTTGATCTTATTGACAGAGAGGGGTAGCCTATATTATAATAATTAATTATTTGTTGTTGTTTTGTTAACAATAGAAAAGTTTGCCTAGGTCTAATGCTGCTCTGCTACAATGTTTATTACCACTACTACTAATAGTAGGCTACTAGGAATCTATTCTAATAAGTATTATAGGCTGCTAATACTAGGCAACTAATATTACTATTAATCATGGCTATACTGTTAGGTAGCCTAATATAATATAATATAATATAAAATAGCCTAATATAATAGCATCAAAACCTCCACCCACTCAATGGAAAGAAAGCAGTTTGAGCCAGACTGTTTATTTATTGTCTTAACCTAGCCTAAGCAATTGACTTTCAATGTAGACATAGATACAGGAACATTAGAAATGCCCTGCAGTGAATAAATTATTATTATTGTTATTATTATTATTATTATTATTATTATTACTACTACTACTACTATTCTCATTAGGCCTATTATCATCATCACCTTGACACGAGTAGAAATTAGGCTACTAAAACAAGTCTACAGATCCACTCATGACAATGTAGCCGGCTGATTCGACTGACTCGCACTCATAACAACATAAGCGTGAACCGGTCCCGCCGGCTGATCCAAATGACCCAGGTAGGCTAGGCTACTCAAAGCAACTCCATACAGAGCTTGCAATGTTTAGGACTGTCTTCGCGACCTAATTGCATTTTAAAGTAGGCTATGCGTGCAGAATATATGTTATTTCAGAAGTGAAAGTGTGGCTTTTGTTGTGGATTTTCTTTTAACCTTGACGAGGAGTTACTCGCTCCTCTAAAGATCCACTCATGACAACGTAGCCGGCTGATTCGGCTGACTTCGCACTCATAACAACGTAACCCGGTCCGCCCAGCTGATTCAACTGACCCGGTAGATACTCAAGCAGCTCCATGGCGTGCAGTTGGACTGTCTGCGACCTAATTGCATTTTAATATGCTACATCTATACACCAATCTAATTATGTCTAGGCTACATGCAGAACATTGAATGTTATTTCAGAAGTGAAAGAATGGCTTTTGTTGTGGAATTGCTTTTCACCTCGAGGAGGAGCTAGCCTACTCGCTCTTGCAGATCCACTCATGACAACGTAGCCGGCTGATTCAACTGACTCGCACTCAACGTAGCCCTAACCGGCCGGCTGATCCGACTAACCCGGGATTGCTACTCAGCGCTCAATCTGAGTCCCATGGTCTCTGCGAGTCTGCAATGTTTCCGGCTCTGCGGGGAAGTTAACCAGTTATCTCGGACTGCCTGCTCACTCAGTCGCTTGAGTTTGATTTGTGGAGTTGTGGTTGCCTACAGAAATTGTTACATTTTTTTGGCAGCCTCACGATGGCTAGGGCTAGGAGGCTAGCTAATGTTGCAAGAGGTTTGTGTGTGGCTGTTTATCGTTTTAGATTGAATTGTAGTAGGACTCAACTGATCCGAGTTAATGATACTAGAGACTCGCGACTCATGGGTTAATTTAAAGACACGGGTGAAAGATCCGAGTGAGTCACGACTCAAACACCTTTACTCCAATCAGATGACGTTGGTAAAAGTGGCCCCCAGCTCATTTGAGTTTGAGACCCCTGCTTTAGAATAACATGTGCTTATTAGGTATTAACAGTGCATAATAAGCAGTAAACAATTCATTACTAACAGTTAGTTAACTGTTGTTATCCTTTAATAACTGTTAACATGCAGCTTGTAAGTGTTAATAAGCAGCCTTTTAAGTTACTTACAAGCATATTTGTTAACAGTTGTAAGTGTTAACAAGCAGTTTGTTAATGCTTGTTAAAATAATAACATGTGCTTGTTAAGCACATGTTATTCTAAAGCGTTCCTTTAAAAAAATCCAGATATTAAAAATCTGGAGCATGTGTCGAAAGGTACTCTTGAGAAAAATACATCAGAAAATCCAAAAGTAAGTAACTACCCGTACAAGATAATTATTTATTTTTATCTTATTTAGTGAACATGAAAGACATCTGGTAATGTCAGACTTGTTCATTCTCAGTAGATGATATACAACTGTGGGTTTATCAAAGCACATTATACTCATAGATGTGATGAAAATATTCTCTCACATACATGACATGCACACAAACCATTTATGACTAAAAAGCTCAAAACCACAAAGTGGTCTGGGTGTACCCCGTTATAACTTATTATTAAAGTGCAACATTGTCCTTTTATACAACATTTCAGTTAAGCAGAAAAACTGATTAATAGCCTTACCGTGTGATGTTTGCATGTCCTAAGCAGACTTTCAGACTGGCAAGACTTCTGCAAAATGTTGTCGTAAGCTGTGCATGTGAGAATTGCATGACAGCAAGGAAGTGACAGATACGGTGGTTTAGTGGGAAGTGCTTCAGAGAATAAGTGAGTGCTCTCAAACTTCAGAAACAAACACAAAGCAAACAAACAAACAAATGACCCCGTCACAGATATCTGCATAATTTGGACTAATATAATAGTCTGTGTTGGTCTCTGGTTATGTGGATTTTAATGGGCACTATAATAGTCCCTGATGATCTCTATAGTGTTATTAATGGTCAAGACATGAACAAGTCAAGGCATGAGCAAGGCACCTAACCCCTCACTGCTCCCCAAGTGCCGCTGTAGCAGGCAGCTCACTGCTCCGGGTTAGTGTGTGCTTCACCTCACTGTGTGTTCACTGTGTGCTCTGTGTGTTCACTAATTCACGGATGGGATAAATGCAGAGACCAAATTCCTTGTATACGCAAGTATACTTGGCCTATAAACCTGTTTTACATTTACAGTACATCACATCACAGGCAGATTACGATCTCTGTAAGGTCATTCTCTTGGTTTACATTTCTGCTGTGGGTGAAGAAGCCAGCGTCTTTTGGCAGAGGTGAAATGTGACATGGCTGGAAAGTTTACACTGCAACAAAATTCTCGACCTAGATGTCTTGAATGTGTCCTCTTCACTTCATTGGTTCAGTTCTACTTTCAGCAACAGTGGTTTGTGCCAGTCTCGTGTCTGCAAACCTTACCACAGAAAGAGTTCCTTCACACAGCGCAAGCCAAGGCATTTTTTTTTGTTTTGTTTTTTCAAAAATGAGTTGTGACTGACAGATCCAGAGCGCCCTTCCTTTCCCGTGCAGGATTAGGTGTATGAGTAGAAGCTGAGAAATAGAAGTGAGGCAGGGGAAGTGGTTGAGCACTGGTGGTTGAGCATCTTACATGCCCACATCCACGGCTGAAGTGCCTTTCAACAAGGCGGCTCACTGCTCTGGGTTAGTGTGTGCTTCACCTCACTGTGTGCTCTGTGTGTATCACAACACGGATGGGATAAATGCAAAGACAGAGAAGTATACTTGGCCTATAAACCCGATTTACATTTTTACATTTACATGATGAGGTCTGACCAAAAGACCATTTTAATGTGATCATGACGAGAGCAGACATGTTGTGCAAGAGCAGGCCTGTTGTTATGCAAGCATGCTGTGTTCCATGTTTTACATAGAACCTGACCTGCAGCCGATGTAATATTTTAAATGCAAATAGCAAATATGCAAACGTTTCCATAGAAATGCAACGGTGTCCTGTATATCAGGTTATCTTGGCTTTCAAACGGACATTGATACACTTTGGCTTCATGTGCCTGTTGTTTGGTCTACTGTAGATACAATGAATGCATCTGAATACATAGACTTCTCATCAGCAAAAGAGGACTGCGGCATCAATAAGGATGTGGTTGACAAGATGTTGCCAGTCCTCTTCTTCCTGATCTTCGTCCCGGCTCTGGTGCTGAACGTCACAGTGATGTGGATCCTGCTGCAGCTCAGAACCAAGTCCACCTTCATGGTGTCCTCTCTTCTCCTCTCCTCTCCTCTCTTCCTCCTCCTCTCTTCTCCTCTCCTCCTCTCTCCCTCCTCTCCTCCTCTCTTCTCCCTCCTCCTCCTTCTCCTTCTCCTCTCTTCTCCTCCTCTTCCTCCACTCCTCCTCCTCTTCCTCCTCTCGTCTCTTCCTCTCCTCTCTTCCTCTCTCTCCTCCTCCTCCTCCGTCTTCCTCCTTGTCTTCTCCCTCCTCCTCTTCCTCCTTCCTTCTCCTCTCTTCTCCTCTCTTCTCCCCTCCTCTCCTCTCCTCTCTTCTCCCCTCCCCTCCTCTCCGCTCCCTCCCCTCCTCTCTTCTCCTCTCCTCTCCTCTCTTCTCCCTCCTCTCCTCTCCGCTCCCTCCCCCTCTCTTCTCCTCTCCTCTCTCTCTTCTCCCCTCCTCTCCTCTCCGCTCCCTCCCCCTCCTCTCTTCTCCTCTCTTCTCCCCTCCTCTCCTCTCCGCTCCCTCCCCCAAGACCAAAGCGAAGGTGTTTATTGTGCTGGGGGTCTTCCTGGTTTGTTTCGTCCCGTACCACATTGTACAAAAGCACAGTTGCAAGACGAAGGTGTTTATTGTGCTGGGGGTCTTCCTGGTCTGTTTGGTCCCGTACCACATTGTACAAAAGCACAGTTGCAAGACGAAGGTGTTTATTGTGCTGGGGGTCTTCCTGGTCTGTTTCGTCCCGTACCACATTGTACAAAAGCACAGTTGCAAGACGAAGGTGTTTATTGTGCTGGGGGTCTTCCTGGTCTGTTTCGTCCCGTACCACATTGCACAAAAGCACAGTTGCAAGAGGGAATCACTGAAGGTGGCCAAGGACTTTACCCTCTGGCTCTCGGCCACTAACATCTGCCTGGACCCACTCATCCATTTCTTCCTGTGCAGAAGCTTCCGAGAGAAGCTGTCCAACCTCGGAATACTCAGGAGGTTCTCAACCAGTGCCTCAGGGACCAATGAAGACTCGACCAATGAATGAAGAGGGGCAGAAGCAGATTGAGCTTTCATACATTGTATTTTGACTAATACTGATATACTTATATAATATATACTTATATATGATGCTGAGTAGTCTTTTCTTTAGTATAAAGTTTCTTTACTTTATATTTAGTAAAGAATATATCATGGAATACAAAACTTGCATCTTTTCTTTGTATATCATTGTATTCATCATCTTTTAATATTGCCAATGGACTATCAAAGCTTCACCTAATTAGATGTTTAGAGCAGAAAATAATGTTTCCATGCACCGGCTGGCTATTGAAAATATGCCAATATATTCATACAACATATTTACATTTTAATTTATTATGTATTATGTTTTTTTTCCCCGTTATGTTTCTCCATTCATGTGAGGAGGTGACTTCCCCCTCCTCACGTGCTACGCTGGGAACTCTTTATCGAGTAGCGTGTGTTTGATACTTTCCACGGCAGATTTGATTTTCTGCCTGCGCGGGGAGGAGAGAGAGAGACTCGGTTCACAAGCACACACACACACACACATACACAAATCTCACCGGAATGTTTATGGACATTGTTGTGATTATGGACGGTGATTGAATGACTGTGGGATTGGGGAAAGACAACGGGGAAGTGTTGGGGGGGAGGAGTCGGGAAATGTTTGTTGCGCTAACGCCATTAGGGAAGCGGTGCGCTTTTGGCGTTTCCAAACACAGAGCCCGCGATAGCTAAACACAGAGCCCGCGATAGCTAAACACAGAGCCCGCGATAGCTAAACACATTCACTAATCATTTCCCCCCCGTCATACTTTGCAACAAAACACCATCGCCAACATGTAGTGTAGGTACCCACTACCATGTTTTATTTACACACATGTAGTGTAGGTACCCACTACCATGTTTTATTTACACACATGTAGTGTAGGTACCCACTACCATGTTTTATTTACACACATGTTTCGCCAGTATTTCCCTCACCTAGTTTCAAACACAAACCTCAAAGCACTCACCCATTTCTCAGCCCCAGCCTCTCCATAGCAATTTTTCTACCTGTATTTTTCTACCTGCCGTCGGAAGCACGGTCACAAGCATTCTACTCGGGTAGGGGGGTCAGATCTATTTTGGTTTATTATGAATGTTTATTTTTCCTTTTGGGATTATGTGATGATATTATGTGGGTGAGGGAACATTGTTATTATGTTTACTTTGATTTCTTTATTGTTATGGCCATTGTAAATACTTTATTTGGGGGGATGATTACTGTTTTGTTAAATGGTATGGGCCGGTCGTTTCTGATTGGTCCAAGCTTAGGGTAACAGGTGGGGTTATATGGTGGTACCTAGTCTGGATAGGGAGAGCGACAGGAGAGGAGCTATGTGCTGCGATGCTGTACTGCTGTAAGTGCCTGCTATTCTTTGCCAATGCCGTTTTTGTATTCTTGTATTTTGTTTGCTTTGCAAGACGATGCTCAGCCGTATGTACCGGGGCTAGTAGCTAGCATTAATAGCGTCTATTATTCTTTTTGACTTTTTTTTTTGGACAGTTATTACATTTTTTCTTATTTTGGTTAGTTTGTTGGCATTTGGCACTATTGAATAATTTTGGAATTGCACTATTTTTGAAATAAAACCAAGAACTATTTTTGGACACGGTTGCCCCATTGCCTCTTTCACCCTCAACTGTCCAGTCTGGCCTCACCCGCACACGGGGTACCGCTCGCCCCCTTACAATTCAAAAGAGAAAAGTAATGTATTGTTATGTAATAAAAATCTAATAAGGACCATTCTGGGCTTCTCGTCCTTGAAGAAGTTCGATGGTATGCAGACTCATACAGTGGCCATGTGCCCACTCAGACTTGAGTTAAGTTTTAAAGTGATACCTAGATAGATAGATAGATAGATACTATATTGATCCCCAAGGGGAAATTCAAGACCTAAAGTCTTTGAAAATTACAAATTTAAGATAATGGCATTATTATTTTTTTCTCCCCAGCCTAATTGTGCCCACCAAAACGGGTTAGTTTGCGTGACAGCCCCGGACTCCTAGGTAGTTCTGCTGAACAGGAAGAGAAGAGAGGAGGGCTGTGGTCAGATGACAGTGCAGATAAACAAACCCACAGAGCATATCCTCTTGTTTATCATGCTGAGGAAAGAGGGGGAGATGACTCATCAGAGGTTAGAGTACAGCGCTAAAGAACAAGCCTTTTCATATACTTCAATATGCAGTATTAAAAAAAGTGAGGCTTTGAAGATGAAGCCTTTCATGTACTTTAGACAGTATGCCGTGTTAAGAGTGATGCTTTGAAGATGAAGCCTTTTCATACTTCAGACAGTATGCAGTGTTAAGAGTGAGGCTTTGAAGATGAAGCCTTTTCATGTACTTTAGACAGTATGCAGTATTAAAGGGGCACTATGCAGTTTTTTTAGCTTAATTTACCCTAACTTAACAGCTTTGGTCATTGGGATGGTTATATGACTGTGGGTTTCCCCCTAGTGTCTGTCTGTGAGCAGAAAAAACAGCCTTGCAACTTTGGTCCGGCGAGCCGCCAGAGTCAGAAAGCCTCAGGTCTCACGAAGTAACAAGTTGCTCTACGCAATACACATCCCTAGCCACTCTCACTTTCAAACTCTCAGTTTGATATTCAGATGATGTAGGAGACCAGAAGCTGAGCGTGCACCAATTGTGAACCTTTTTGCTGAGTGGGTTTTGGTTGTGTGTCTGTTTTTGTTTGTTGTTTGTTTGTCAGGAATACAAGTTAGAGACTGGACCCAAGGGCAGATGCTGCTCACAGATTTATTTGCAGAACCAGAGTGACCAAATGGGCCACAGAAAGTCACAGGTAATAAAACAAGGCAGTCCAAGACAGTTCACTGATCCGGCATTACCACCAAAAAAACAGTCACAAGGTTCAAAATTTCAAGAACAGACTTGCAGAGTCAGAATCAAAAACAGGCAAGCAATCAGCAAAACGTACAAACTAGGAAGTGCCACAGCTGGCAAAGGTCAGAGGGCAATGAAGACAAACACACTGCATGAACAATCTGATAATGGGTGAAGCCTAAACATCTATTTGCAATGGGTGGAGCCCAGCATACATCTATTGGACAATTAGCCTTATTCACCCGCCGGCCAGAACGAGGCTACAGGGTACACTTGCCATTACACCTCAGTCCAGCAGATGGTGCTAATGCACTCCGTTTGCAAACTGCTAAAAACAACTCACTGAAGAAGAAGAACAGGCCAGTGAACCCTTCTTATTTTTTGGTGAGCTTTTTTTTGGCAGTTTGCAAACTGAGTGCATTACCACCACCATCTGCTGGACGGCCGCCAAGGCGAATCCCAAACATCTATTTGCAATGGGTGGATCCCAAACATCTATTTGCAATGGGTGGATCCCAAACATCTATTTGCAATGGGTGGATCCCAAACATCTACCGGTATTTGCGTGCAGCCTCTCTCCTCGGTCCTCAATGCAACTAGGACACTATTCCTACGTTCTGGGAGTGAGGTCACACCCATAGACTGGTCAGTGTTCATTTTGGCGGCTATTTTAGTCTTAGTCTTAGTCTTTAGACGAAAATGCTTATTAGATTAAGTCACATTTTAGTCATTGTTTTCCTTCGTAGTTTTAGTCTAGTTTTAGTCGATGAAAAGTCCTTACAGTTTAGTCAACTTTTAGTCATTACATTTAGTCAAAATGTTTTCTCTTTTTAAACTAATTCAATTAGGCTAATACAGGTATCGGAAATTGAAATGAAGGTGACCGGTTGTATAAAGTGTTAAAATTCGTAAAGCAACATTCAGGGTCAGAGTGTGGCCACTTTTCAGACCCAAGACCAGCCCACTTTTTCCATGGTGGTGGAAATTGGATAAATTAAGCAACAGTTCAGTTCTTACTATCCTGTAGTTTTTATTAGTACAGTACCATGGTTCAACAAATGTGTAAAGGTTATATAATAATTTACTTAAACTGAGAAGTTAACAAAAAATATTCCACTATTCCACAAGGATAGGTTGATAAGTTAACAAAAACAGAAATAAATAAAGCATTTGAAATGTATTCCACTCTTCCACAGGCATATTGAACTAATGCTTACATGTTTTTCAGCGTGAGTAGGCTATCATATTGGTGTTTGGTGATGTAGGCTACTCCTTTACCACACTCACTTCTGAGCAAACAAGGCATATAGGTTGGATCATGTAGATTACTGCTGTCATATACTGATCTTTCTTACATTAAATAATTTTAATTCATATTATTTGCTCTTTTATCCTCTCTACTTGTCCCTCATTGCCTCCTCGCTAATTTCGGGCTCATCATCATCAGGGACTGGCTGATCTACTTTTCAGAGGCTACAATTTTTACTGCATAGCCACACAGATCAAGCTTGGGTTTTGTTATCAATATTTGCATAATATTCACAAAGACTATGAATCGCAATGTTGGATGATACAAAAAGGTTAATATTTTAATTCATTGAATAATTTGCTTGCGAATAGGTCGACAACGCTAATGTCCAATGTGTTTCCCAAACTTTTTTTCTGGGGACCCACTTTTTAAAAATGACAGACCATCACAACCCATTTCACTTCAGATCTATGCAACCACCAATATTGTTTGAGGCCACAGGTTCTCAAACTTTTCTATGCCCCCCCCCCCCCCAACCATTCTACAGTGCCATATCTAGATACGTAATAGGTCTGGCCCACTACTATTACAGGGATTGGTGACGCACTGACTCGGTTTCCCACAACTCTGCAATCTCAATTACACATGAAACAATGTTAAATATTTTCAAATCTTTCTTTCTTGCCGTGCGCTGTCACATTCTTCACTGCGTAAAAGACATAGGCTAAATTAATTTGCGTTGTGAATGCTAAGCTTAATCAGGCCATAGGCTAAATAAAAATCGCTAGTCGGATGCAAAGCAGAATATAGAAAGAAATGGGCAACAAGGCCACAGTGGCCTGTGAACCTCCGATTTTCAAAGGGACATCACGCCAACGCAAAGGCAAACGACGGCGGGGCCGCCCGTGAAAATTCCCACCCTGCTTATAACACAGTTAAGGAATGACCAATGTTAACAAACTAACTGGCTAGATCACCTTAGAAAGCTAACATGCACATTAGCTAAAAACCAGGGCTCTCAAGTTTTTAAGTTTGCAAGGAGTGAGACTTTGTTTCTCAGGGGGAGGGGGCGTGGCATTGTGACATTGGCACAGTGCCACGCCCCCTCCCCCCTGATCGAAGTACATGAAAGTCCTACGTCTGCTTGAGGCGCCACGCCCCCTCCCCCCGATCAACAGACCCACCCTCCCCATGTCCCATCGACCCAGCTTCATGAGAGAGCACAAATTCCATTATTTCAAACACACTGTTTTATTTATTCTAGAACCCTATAGTAAATAATAATAAATAATAATAACATAAATTATAATAATTTCACCCAAATGGGCCCTTTGAACAGCAGTGGCTCATTCTGCTCTAAACAAACAGAAAACAACCAAATGAGAAAAAGCCCATTTAGCCCCAAAATGGTCTCTTGAACAGTGGTGGTTCTGTCCGTGTGTGTGTGTGTGTTTATGAGTGATGTTGTGTGTTGTAAGTGTTTGTGGCAGATTTTGATGCCTTGATGACTGATACTGGGGGCTCCCATTTAAAGCACTGTGGTTCAATGTCAGCCATTTTCACAGTCATGAGGCCATCCTAAGAAAATATTCTTGTTTGCAGTAACAGCCAAAAAAATAAAAAAAAATTGGTCGGTAGGTAGGTCAATATATTTTTTTTTCAGGATTCAAAGTAAAAACATTACTATTTTGGTCATGGTGATTACGTAGGTATGAATTTAAACAAATGTGCATATTGTGACGTAACTGACTGGGTCCTCAACCCGTGCCTTCAGGCGCATCACTGCAAACCTCAATCTGATGCAGGTTATGTAGACCAGCCTTTCTCAAACTTCTTTGACCTGAGGCCCAGTCATGGCAGACTTTGGGGTCATAAGTGTAGCAGAAGGGAATGTGGTTCCTGTCTGTAGTGGCCACGTCAACTAGCAGGTAATTGGTCAGCCAATCGCTTTGGTGCGACTTGTCCATATATACTCAGTGACTGTCTTTTTCTGTTACGTCCGACTGGCTGGTTGTTGCTCACCCAATTTCCGCTATTCACACAGGTAACAGCGTTTTGGCGTTTCCTCTCGAGGCTCTGCTTTTGTTTGACTTGGTGGCTGTTTAGTTATACTAGTGCCTTTTTGTGTATACAGCGTCCTTGTGGATCCTTCCCCATCTCTGTAGCTGGCGTCGTTTCGCAGCTGGTATGTTTACACTTTTCTTCGCGACACAAGTACATTGTGTCGCATATAGTAAATGTTTGTTTGCATTTTAGGTAGTTGCTGCTACTTTCACCCTAGTGCTTTTGCCCTCTGCAGTGCAAACTTGCTGGTACGTAGCCCCTTTCGAGTGTTATCCAGTCTTTCCTTTTAAAATATACATTGACATTCAGTTTTATTTCGTATTGCAGAAACTGTGGGTAGTTAACAGCGGGATGGGGAACTGCTGCCGTGCTGCTGTGTAACCGCTGCTGCTTTGTCTTCACGACGTCGGACCCTTTCTGCCTCCAGTGTTAAGGCCTTCTACACAAAGTGCTGCAATCTGCCCTTGTAGTTTTGTTTCATTGTAGCGGCGCATAGACAAGCGGTCGTAACGCCGCAGCTTACACCTAGCGGGCTAGCTGTCCGTCACTCTTCCTATGTGCGTGTTATTGTGTGAACATCATTGTGTTGTCTCGACTTCATGTTGTCTTATGTCACCCACTCCATTCTGTGTGTTTAGTTAAGGTGTCTAGCCATCTCACCTCCCCAACTCTGATTTATGTTTGATTTTGTAATTTGTTTCTAACGTCCTATTTCTTTTGTTGTTTTGATTTGCCATTGGCAGGAGGCCCATTCACTTGTGCTGTTGATAACCAGTGTCTTAGCATTTGTTTTGTTGTTCACTTCTTTATTTTGTATATTTGTCTGTTTGTTTGTGTTCCACTGGCAGGAGGCCGTTTCCCCTGTGCTGCAGATAACCAGTGTCTCAACCTCTGTTACTTTGTAACTCCTTTCTGGTTTGCGGTTATTCCAATTTCATTCATCATTGGCAGGAGGCCATTTCACCTGCGCTGTTGATAACCAGTGTCTTAGCATTTTGTTTTGTTATTCACTTCTTTATTTTGTATATTTGGTCTGTTTGTTTGTGTTGCACTGGCAGGAGGCCATTTTTCCAGCTGCTGAGAGCCGGTGTCCTACTCTCAGCTATTGTTTTTCTTTAGTTAATTGATTGGTTGACTGTGTGGCCCCACTAATTGTCCTACCCTGTCCTGTGTCTTTCCTAGAAGCTCAGGCCTGCGGTGGAGGGTCTGCTATCTTCCTGGTGGTGTTCCCCTTCTGGTGTGCTACTTACATCACGGGTGTTTCAGACTTGACCTGGCGTGTGTGTGCGCGTGGACACTTTTGCAGTGGTGTGACCTTCTCCTGGACGCCCCCTCACTAGTTAGCCGTTTCTTATCCCTGGTAAGCCTCAGTTCCTGTTGTCTGTCGCCCCCTTTGTGTGTGTGGTGTGCTTGAGCTACATCAGCTGTAATTTTAGACATTGTTAATAAAATAATTTTTTTACTTGGATGAAACCACGTCTCTGTCAGTTAATGAACCTGTGTGCATATTAGACCAATTCACTAAACACTTCCCTGGGTGCAATTCCCAGGGTGGCGTAGTCGATCTTACCTGGGTCAGTACCTACGTCCTACTCAACTCCCATCTGCCACATAAGGCTCATCTACACGTACCCAACCCCACTCCCTCCAAATCAAATTGTCATTATCATTATCACAATCATTATTATGCCTATATTGTTATACATGCACTTTCACTTAAATGTTTTGTGACATGCACATCAGAGGACTGCTTTACTAATGTAAGATATAATTTGTTTCATTGCTTTTGCATGGTTGCATGGTGCTTGCATAAGAAAATAAATACTTCTCAAAACAGCAACAATTATATGGGTGCTATTGTTTTGGGATGTTTCCCTCATGCAAGCATCATTGGTAGGAAATAGAGAAAAAAATACATGTTTTTTAATGAAGTTTAATTTGAATGCCTGAATGTAAGGATTCAGGAAACACAATAGGCCTACCAGCTTTTTTGGCGAGCAGATAGGCGTAAATCACTGACCTGTTGATCTTTAACAGATAGAAAGAAGGCTACAATAGCTTTTGTCCACGTTATATTCAAATTTGACTATACAATACTCAGTGCTATGCAGGGTTCTCAAGTTTTTAGCTCAGTTTGGAGTGAGATTGGGGGCACTCACTCACTAAAATGTTTCGCTTGTGTGTAGAATTGAATAAAGTAAGTGCATTATTTACTAAGATGAGTGCACCATTTATTAAAATAAGTGCGTAAAACTTGCGCACTATGTAGCAAAAGGTGTGCACACATGGGCAGATTATCAGATGTGAAATGGGCCCCCCAGGCACCGATGTGAAATGGGCCCCCCACTTCAAAAGGTTGGTAACTCAGCTTAGTTAGGTCTGGGGGCATGCTCCCCCAGAAGATTTTTTTAAAAAAAATAAGCCCTTAAATAACAACTTCTGGTGATTAACACTTAACACGCTAACACTCTTAGCATTAACACTTTGAGACCTTGAATTTTTCATTGTATACATCCTAATCCTATATCTTGTTTTTGTTTATTTTCTAGGACAGTCTGGGATTTGTCTCTTATGTCAGCTTTTATATCAAGGGGAAACCATTTGTGTTTTTTTGTCACCAGGAAGCATGCCAGTAGAAATAACTTTTGATATTTAGGTGGGATAGATTGGAATTTTCAAATATAATAATCTTGACGGTGGGATATTATATGGCTCACCAATTTACGAGATATATGTACTGAGTGAGACAAATATTTTATTTATTAGGCTAATTGCTTTTTTCACTTGAGTAGCCTATTGCTACTGAACCATTGGATCAAGAATGGGCATGCCGAGACCAACTTTTTATTTTTTATAAGGACAGCAAGTTCATTATTTTGGGTTGCTATTAGGCTACATTATGGTGGTTGGCAGCTCATTGTCTGCAGCAGTCCTGTATCTTTAGAAAAAAAATATGTGTAGTATACTCGCTCAAATTGATAACACTCATTGATAATAAGCTAATTTCATTCATTGTTGACATGGTCCATGGAGGCTCAGACGGGTGTCCTGGGACCTGATGAACACGCCGCTAAAAAGCACAAACGAGTGCGAAAGTTGCAGCCGTGACGACAGGGAAAATGCAGGCAGCCACGAGAGTGATAGGTCGTATAAAATGAACGTTGCTGATGTCTGCGTTACACAAAGCTACAACGACACTTGATTATGTTTTCTTAATGTCCGACAGTTTAGTTTATTTAGTTTAGACATATTTTTGCCATAAAGTAAGCTAGGCCTACAGCGTTAAGTGTTCGTAGAAAGGACAAACCATAGACTGTATATATTTCTGAATAAAAATAATGTTGGTGCAGTTTTGACATCTTAAACGTGTAACCCCAAATAAGCGCACAAACATAACGTGGTTGCAGGGAGGGGATGTCCTATTTTGGAATTTTACCCGGATACAACAACGAACACTATTTTGTGATTGGATGTCGGTGGCTATTTAATGTTTTTGATTTTGCTGGTGAGTGGTGCGCTAGTTCTGAACCCTGCGAGATACCCTCTCGTATCCCTGCGCGTCCTCTAATAATTACGCAGATTCCTTGACATCCCTAGTAATATTTCTGAGTGAGAAATGCAAGGTGTGGCGTGTGAGTGTGTGAACTTGTTGAATTGGGTGTGTCTCACGCGCATTGCGTGAGACTTGAACCCTGTGTAAGCATATTAGGCACATATCTCCGGATGGCTTCAATAAAAGTAGGCTAATAGGGCCTAGCCTATGCTACTTTATAAAAACATAATTTGCTGACAAGTCCACTAGTGTGATTCTTCCCATAGCTGGTCAGGCAGAGGCAGGCTGCTTTGCCTGAGTTCTTTGTTACATTGCTCCGGAACTGTTCATCGCAGCGAGATGAAACCTTAATTGCGTGACAGAGCAGAAGTGGGGCTTTCCAACGAGACTAAACACTTGTCTGTGCGATCAAGTATGACAAAAAAAAATCATGAAATTAAATCAAATTGATTAATATTTACAGTTCACCTGCGCACCCATTACTATCGTTTGAATTACTCGCGAACGAACCCGTGATCGCATAGATATGGCAAGCATATCAGAAGAAAGAGACACAGGGCTATCTATTGGTACCAAGTATATTGATGCTTCTGGGCTATAAAAACAGACAACGTGACTGCAAAATAACATAATGTACAAAAACCCACGCTGCACACCCATTACCCACGTTTGAATTAGGCCCTACTCACGAACCCGTGATCGGATAGATATGCCACGCATGTCAGATGAAAGAGGAGACACAGAGCTATCATTTAATACCAAGTACATCCTTCTGGGTAAACAGACGAAATTACATCAAAATAATAACTTCATATAGCTCGACTTACCCCACGTTTTTGTGTGTTGTGGTGGCAAAGCATGTTCATAAGACAACGCTATCATGTGTTTCTCTATGGCAAAGCATGCTCGTAATCCGGTTTTGAGATCCTAGCAAATTCCTGCATGGCATCCAATTCGAGACTCACATTGCATCCCAATGTATTCGACAAAGAAACACCTTTTTGCCTTCACTTTGTTCATGACATTGCAGTAAAAAGTTGTTTTAGAATGAGTGTAGCCTACACACAGAACATGCAAACTCTGGTTCAGGTCAGATCAGTTCGTGTCACAGATATGGAGCGCAGAAAGGTCATTTTTCATTACTAAATAAAAAAAGGCATTTATTTCTGTAAGGCACACACCACATGTCTGTAAATTGCTCAGCCCCAAAGCCCCCCTCCACCATGGTTCTTATATTGCCAGATTCTGCCCTACACATACATGAAAGTCATGTCCAGTTGACAGAGATACATTTCAAAATTCAAATTAATGCAAGTATTAATATGAATTGGTGGCAGATCTGGGTAGCCTAGACTGTTCTGAAAAAATATAGCATGTGCAAATGGCACTTGCGATGACCAGGATAACTGCTTATAACTAAAGGTAGTGAGAATGGACAAAAATAGAGTAGCCATAGGGCTAAATAAAAAAATGGCATTTATTTCCGTAAGGCACACACCACATATTTTTCACATTTGCTCAGCCCCAGAGAATCCCTCCACCATGGCAATGATATTGCCATATTCAGAACAGTCTGCCCTCACACATGTGCCAGCTGACAGCTTGCAGTGGTGAGATACATGTCAAAATATAAGAATTTTTATAATACACTTTAAAAAAAATTAAATCAATGCAAGTATTAATACATGAAAATGTGGCAGATCTGGGTAGACTCTGAACTCCCTAGACTCTGAAAAAAAAACTATGTATAGAATGTGTGTATGGCACTTTCATTGACCAGGACAAATGCTTCTAACTAGTGAAAAAGCCCTTAAAACAGTCTAGGGTTCTAAGGGTTAATTTCTTAATTCAGAGCCATGTTACTTACAGCCAAGTACTTGGAGTGGATATCAGAAAGAAACAGTTTGGCCATCAATATAAGATTAAATATCTGCATACAATATTTGTAGTATTTATCATTGTTCTTTGAGTTAACATCAATTGAATAAGACTGATTAAGTAAGGTGCATTATCATAATGTATTTTTTTATTGGCATTGACCTATTTATGGAAAATGTGTTGGAGTGGCCAACAAACTGACCTGTGTATCAGTGTTGGCTTTACACAATGTATTGCCATTATTAAAATAGGCTATCCTAATCTTCAAAACTTTAGTAGTTTTGATTCCCAAGTGCCACCCCAATAAAAAGTCTGGACCCAGAAAATGTGTTGGAGTGGCCAACAAACTGACCTGTGTATCAGTGTTGGCTTTACACAATGTATTGCCATTATTAAAATAGGCTATCCTAATCTTCAAAACTTTAGTAGTTTTGATTCCCAAGTGCCACCCCAATAAAAAGTCTGGACCCAGCTGCCCCCCCCTATAAAATAATCCTGGCTACGCCCCTGATCCTGAGCAATAATGTTATTCATTGACTTTATGAAACTTTTATTTAATTACCATAGAATTGTGCGTGGTAGGCAAGCTACCATGTAGCTATACTGTTCTAAAATGTACTAGCAATGTAGGTAGTAGTGGGAGATACTGTTGCCTTCATGATTTCCTTTAAAAGGAGATATGCAACTATAAACAATGACAAGCCAGCTGGAACCTGTTCTGTAGAGGAGGTGATGAGGTGGGCTGAAGTTGATGTCCACTTCTTGTTCTCTTCACATAGCCTATCAGGCAGCTAATCCTACAGTAAGTGTAGTGAAGGATACTCGTTCAAAAGCTACAGCCTCAGTAGACCTAAAGTTGTTTTATATACAGTAAATAGGATCGCTATTACCATGATGTAGAGGGCAAGAAAGTATAATAGCAATCAGTCTCTCTCATGTGCTCATAAGTAAGGGATAATGTATAGAACGCTGGTCATTATCTGGAAATAGGTCCCGACAGGGCGAACCGGACCCCGACGCGCAGCGGTGGGGTCTTGTTCTGCCCTGAAGGGACCTATTTCTACGCTGAACTTGAATCAAACATTCTTTAGAACACAGCTGATCAACTGTCTGCTTTCACTTTTGAATGAAGTTCCTTGCGTAGTGATATGAAAGATGTGAATTGGAAGCACAAAACCCATTTTCCTTGACAGCAGTCTGTTATACCGAATGTTGGGAAGGTCCATTCAAGTGAATGGAGCATTCTGCAGCATTATGAAGAGCCGTGTAATAACTTCCATTATTATGAGGTCACTTCCTCATGATTTGCAGGTAGCAACTTACAAATGATGGTGACACTGGTTAAGATGAGCACCTCGACCTCAATCGGAAGTCTTGTGACTTTTCTGCTAAAAACATTCTCAGCATCACCTCAGCTCTGTGGTGGAGACCAGACCCATCTGCAGTCGTGAGACACAGCGTGCGACAAGGTTGTGCTGTTTTTTCCCTTCTTTCCCTTCTCATTGCAACCCTTATCAAGCGTATAAATAAAACTCCCACTCTTGACCACATCCTGCACAGTAAAGTCCCCACTTCAAACTTCAATGACCGGCTGTCATTTCAGGGTAGCATAAAAGCATGCAAAATATAATTTTCAAATATTAATTAATGCATTCATTACTCTATTTGTAATGCCATGAATATATCCAACAGGGGGAATGGATTTTTTAAACATGACAGTAAATTAACTTTTGAAATGAAAGACTTCAGAAAATTTGTTCAATATGTTTTTTTAATGATTTAATGATTCACTATGTTTTTAAATTGTTTTTCACTTGATGCATCACCCTTTTGTGGCATGAACCCCCAAACAAGTTGTAACTGCTAGTATGTCATCACATTATGTTTGAGTGTAAGTCCAGAAAGTGTTGCATGCACACACATGTACACACATCCACACAGAAATACAGACGCAGACATGCACACACACTCACATACTCACATACATGCACAAACATCCACAAAGAAATACAAACACAGACATGCGCACACACACACACACACACACAGAAATGCACACTCACAAACAAAGAGGCACACAGTTATATAAACAACTCATCTCACTTTAGACACATTCTTATTTCTGTCAGCTAACGAGAGGTACGTGGAAACCCCATAGAATCAACTGAAGAAAGATGGAGAGAACTGTACCTTGAGATGCAGCCACATGTTTTGAACAAAGAATCGGAAGAGTTATGACAAATAATGTGCATTTGAGGAAGAGGGATGATTTAACACAAACACAACAATTAGCATAAACAGCTTTAATGAAAAAGGCATCCATGTTATGTGTTTTCATTGATCCCTGAGTCATGTGGTTAACCTCCTGACTATTTGGAGGTTGGACAGCTGTTCTCGGAACCTTCTACACAGGAAGAAATAGATGAGTGGGTCCAGGCAGATCTGAGTGGCCGCGAGCCAGAGAGTAAAGTCCTTGGCCACCTTCATTGATTCACTAGTGCAATCGTGCTTGTTTTCCACCTGCATCTGCGTGTAAGGGACCTGTACGATGAAGTACGGGGTGAAACAGACCAGGAAGACCCCCAGTACAAGAAACACCTTCATTTTGATCTTGCGTTTCACTTCCTCGTTCGTGCTCCCAGAACTGTGGTACGACTGGACCACCGCCCGGGCTATGCATGTGTAGCAGAACCCGATCACAACCAGCATGACCCAAAACAGCCAGTTCAGCACCAAGATCACAGCCTTTTGGAAATCCCTTCCCACCTGGGTCTTCATGTCTATGCAGTGGTTGTGTGAGCTTCCTGAGGGTGTCTCGCTGGTCAAGATCACGTTTGGCAGGGCGACCGCCCCCATGACTGTCCAGGTGGCGATGGAGATGGTCCGGCCGAAAAGCAGGTTCTGGCCGAGCAGGCGGCCACACGGCTGGACGACCTTGAAGAAGCGGTCCAGGCTGATGAGGCCCATCAGCACGATGCTGATGCCCATGCAGAAGTAGAATAGGGTGCTGGCGAAACGGCAGGTGAACACCCGAAGCCCCAGAGATGCACTGGGCAGCTTGCTGGCAGCTCTGATGGGCAGTGTCAGCGTCATGAGCAGGTCAGCTGCCACCAGGTTCTTCAGGTACACTAAGAAAGTGGACTCGGTTCTGAGCTGCAGCAGGATCCACATCACTGTGACGTTCAGCACCAGACCCGGGACGAAGAGCAGGAAGTAGAGGCTCGGAACCACCACATCGACCATGTTGTGATTGATGCCACAGTCCTCATATCCATGCACGGAGGAGTTGTCTTGGTACTCAGAGGTGTTCATCATATCTATGCAGTAACAGTCAGACAAAGCTAAATGTGTAAGAATTGACAGCATATCTGCAATGGCATCACTCATTGTTATTGTTGGAGATGTTCCTGTAGTTCATGTCATATCTAATATTTTAATAAGTATAAGTATATATACTTTTTTGATCCCGTGAGGGAAATTTGGTCTCTGCATTTAACCCAATCAGTGAATTAGTGAAACACAAACAGCACACAGTGAACACACAGTGAGGTGAAGCACACACTAATCCCGGCGCAGTGAGCTGCCTGCTACAATGGCGGCGACTTCGGGGAGCAGTGAGGGGTTAGGTGCCTTGCTCAAGGGCACTTCAGCCGCAGCCCACTGGTCGGGGCTCGAACCGGCAACCCTCCGGTTACAAGTCCAGAGTGCTAACCAGTGGGCCACGGCTGCCCCAATAATGATAATTGGCAAGTCTCAAGGAAAGAATAAAGGTAGGTACACTCACATGTCTCTCAGCAGCGGACAGAAACAAGACCAACACGTCCCTGCTGAAATGAGCTTCTTGCGTATGTGTATGCCTCTTATCTATCTATTTATAGTTGTGGATGTTGGAGGTGTGAAAGGCTCTGAAGTCTTGTTCCTATTTAGTGTGGTTAACAGGTTTGCCTCATCACTTGGTTCACATCCCCTGAAATTTTCTGAGAATATCTTTTTTTTTTTTTTCAAATTTGTTTTTTATTGTTTTCTTGAAATGGCAGTACATGAAAGCAGTAAGATGGATACAGGTTTACAATTTTAACAGAGAACCCACCTCCCCCCACCCCTACCCAGACAGCAATCCTAAAATAAAGACTAAGTCAAAATCTAACATAGACACAAGTAAAAAGACCAAAAACAGGTGAAATAAACCAAAACAAACACAGAAATAAGGGGAAGGGGGGGGGGTGTATCTCTGGATTCCTAGATTGAAGATACATGTGCAATAGGCAAAGGGTGTGTGAGCAGGGGCGCCAAGAGAGTCAGACTTGGGAATCTAGTAGGGGTATAAGTTCTGTGGAATTAAGAGAGGAGAAGAGAGATATGAAAGGATCCCAAGTGGAATGGAACTGCGTTGTCCTATTTATGTCCTATTTATACCTAATTTTCTCCAGGTGGATGCAGTTCATTAGGTCTCTCATCCAGTGTACATAAGAGGGTGGCTGTGGAGATTTCCACCTCATAGGGATGGATCTTTTGGCAATTAGAGTGGCAAAGGCTAGGGCATCTTTCTGGCATTTTGAAAGAGTGACTATAGTAGGCGGGAGGCTAAGGAGGGGGTGGGGTCAAGGGCAGTTTCAAGCTTTAGGGCATTTGAAATAAAGCTGAATATGGACTTCCAGAATGTTATTAATTCTGGGCATTGCCAAAACATGTGCATCAGTGTAACTGGGGCTTGTCTGCATCTATCACATGTAGAGTCAATGTCAGGTTTTTATCTTAGAGAGTTTGGCTTTAGTCCAATAAACTCTGTGAATAAATTTAAGTTGGATGAGGCTGTGGCGTGCACAGATGGAAGAGGTGTGGATTCTGTTTAGAACTTCAGTCCAGTCCTCATCATCAAGTTCATAGCCCAAGTCTCCAGTCCTCAAGTCTATCTCCCATTGTTGTCGCAAAATCTTCTGAAGATGCCAATTCTGTAACGCGTGCATATAAGGAGGAAATTACTCCTTTTTTGTGGGGATTCGTTTGCAGTATTCTATCAAGAGGTGTCTCCGTAGGGATAGCTGGAAATTCTTTAAAGTTCTTTCGCACAAAATCCCGAATCTGGAAGTACCTAAAAAGGTGAGATTTAGGAAGCTGATAGTTTTGGGATAGTTTAGAGAAAGAGGCAAATACTTCGTCCATGTATAGATCTTTAAATACCACAATGCCTCTCTTGCGCCAAACCTCAAATGTTTTGTCCTGTAAGGGTGGGGGGAAGGCTGGGTTGTTATTACAAGGAGATAATATAGAAAAGGTCTGAATTCCATAACTACGTTTAAACTGTTTCCAAATTCTCAATGATTGGCTGACAATGGGACTCCAGTTTGGTTTAAGTGGGGGCGTAGACTGTGGTGCACATGCTAGTGCTTCAAGAGACAGTGGTTTGCATTGAGCCTCCTCTAATTGTACCCAGGTCGGAACCCAGTCACTAAGGTCATAGTGACAATGTAGCCAGTATAGTATGCCATGTATATTTGCCGCCCAATAATACGCCAGGACATTCGGGAGGGCAAGCCCCCCTAAAGCTTCCGGTTTCTGCAAAAGTGACTTTCGTATTCTAGTAGAGCCCTTGTTCCATATAAAAGAAGAGATCAATTGGTCCAAAGATTTGAAAAAAGACTTGGGAATAAAGATTGGAATTGCTTGAAAGAGGTACAGAAACTTAGGTAGCACGTTCATTTTAACTGAGTTTATACGTGCAAAGTCAAGTTTGGTGCGCTCTAAAGTAGCTATGAAGTTATTTTTATTCATGTCTGCAAATTTCCGGGTGCTAATAACTCCAAGGTATTTAAATTCATTCTTAGCCAGTTTGAATGCAGCGGCCGAATGGAGGAGGGCTTCTTCCATAATATTTAAGGGGAACAGTTCACTCTTGCTAACGTTGAGCTTATATCCAGACACAACGCCAAACTGTTCAAGGCAGTGAAGAACTCGGGGGAGTGACTTAGCTGGATCCGAAAGATAGAGTATTACATCGTCCGCAAAGAGCGATATTTTTTGTACTATTCCACCCCTTGATATGCCAGAGATCCCATCATCTGAGCGTATGGCTATGGCCAATGGAGAGAGCAAAAAGAAGGGTGGACAGGGGGCACCCCTGCCTTGTCCCCCTCTGTAACTCAAAATAGGGGGAGGAGATGTCATTTGTACGCACTGAAGCCATCGGAGATGTATAAGCTTCATCCAAGCCATAAATCTTTTACCAATACCAAACCTTTTCTGCGTCAAGAAGAACTAGAATCTCCTTAGAGCCTGGAGCAGAGGGTGTGTGTATAGTGTTTAGAACCCTTCTGATGTTAAAAAAAAGACACTCTATTTTTAATAAAGCCTGTCTGGTCGCAGTGAATCAACTGTAGATTCTAGTCTTTAGAACAATAGATTCTAGTCTCCGTGCTAAGACTTTAGCCAGTACTTTGGCATCCACTGGGCACAAGCTAATGGGCCTATAACTGCCACATTCAAGCTGGTCTTTGTCCTTCTTCAGTATTAAAGAAATTGACGCTTGTCGCAGGGGCTGGGGCAATAGACCAGAGTTCAGGGCTTCGTTAAACATGTCAAGCATGGGCTCCGCCAGGACATCTACAAATGTTTTGTAAAATTCAATAGGAAACCCATCAGGCCCAGGTGACTTGCCACTCTGCATGGATTTTATAGCCTGGGCTACTTCGTCTAAAGCGAAAGGTTCGTCCAGTCTGGACCTGACGTCTAGGCCAATGGAGGGAATAGGGAGGGAATTTAGGAAGCGGCTGACCAGTGACTCGTCTGCAGCTGATTGAGAGTGGTAAAGAGTCTTATAAAAGTTGTAAAAGCAGGTATTTATATCAGAAGAGTTGGAGATAATCCCTAAGTCATGATGTCTGATCTGGGAAATTAAATTTTGACAATACTGCTATCTTAATTGTAAAGCTAGGAGCCTACTTGGCTTATCACCAAACTCAAAGTATGTTTGACGAGTTTTCTGTAACATTTGATTAGCCTGATTGGTGGAGAGCAGGTTGAACTCTGTTTGGAGGGAAAGCCTCTTTTTATATAAATCTGGGTTGGGTGAAACTGCGTACTGTCTGTCCACCGCTAGAATTTCAGTGGACAGATCCAGTAGTCGAGATTTCCGTTGTTTGTTGACAAAGGAAGAATGGGAGATCAGCGTTCCCCGAACATATGCTTTAAGAGCCTCCCAAACAGAGCCTGCTGACATATCTGGAGTGGAGTTAGTTTCCAACAAAAAAAAGAGATGTCACCATGTAAGTACTGGGTAAACTCGCTATCTGACAGTACCAGAGGATTCATCCATGTTTTTAAAGCCAAGGGCTTCCCAGGGAGATGGACGGTTAACAGAAGAGGCACGTGATCAGATATAGTAATACTTTCATAAGAACATGACTTAATTTTAGATAAATGTTTGTGGTCTAAGAAAAAATAATTAATTCTGGAATAAGAGTGGTGGACATGTGAGAAGAATGAATATTGGCGTGCAGTGGGAAGGAAAAAAGCCCATACATCTGATACATAAAATCTTCAAGAAAGGCTTGAATGGTCTTGGCTGAGAGTGAAGTGGGTGCAGGTTTGGGAGAGGAGCGATCTAGCCTAGTATCTAAAACACAGTTGAAGTCACCGCCTAGAATAAGCTCAAAAGTGTTGAGGTCTGGGAGGAGGGAGAAGAATTTAGAAAAAAAAATGTGGTCCCAATTCGGAGCGTAAATGTTAGCAAGAGTGACTTTTGTGGAGTATAGGAGACCTGAAACAATCACATATCTCCCATACGGGTCTTCGAGCATAGAGGATTGAGAAAATTGGACTGTGTTTCGGATAAGAATGGCCACTCCCCTGGCCTTGCTCTGAAACTTGGAGTGAAAACGCTGGCCTATCCAATTTCTGTGTAGTCGTTGATGATCTTTTGCTTTTAGGTGAGTTTCTTGGAGAAATATTATATCTGCCTTAAGTTGTTGAATGTGGCTAAATACTTTATTTTGCTTAACTGGAGAATTGAGTCCCTTTACATTCCAACTCAGAAAGTTTACCGCCCTTGCAACAGTGGTGCCCCTCACACTCATTTAGGTAAGTGGTAAGGAGGGGTGAAATGGTGAAACCTGTGCCATATATAGGAAGAGAATCCAGAGAGAATAAGATTAGGGTAGGATACATGAATTACAACAAGACAACATAAAAGCAAGTCATAACTCAAAATAAGATTAACAGAATAAGATTAGGGTAGGATACATGAATTACAACAAGACAACATAAAAAGCAAGTCATAACTCAAAAATAAGATTAACAGAATAAGATTAGGGTAGGATACATGAATTACAACAAGACAACATAAAAGCAAGTCATAACTCAAAATAAGATTAACAGAATAAGATTAGGGTAGGATACATGAATTACAACAAGACAACATAAAAGCAAGTCATAACTCAAAATAAGATTAACAGAATAAGATTAGGGTAGGATACATGAATTACAACAAGACAACATAAAAGCAAGTCATAACTCAAAATAAGATTAACAGAATAAGATTAGGGTAGGATACATGAATTACAACAAGACAACATAAAAAAGCAAGTCATAACTCAAAATAAGATTAACAGAATAAGATTAGGGTAGGATACATGAATTACAACAAGACAACATAAAAGCAAGTAATAACTCAAAATAAGATTAACAGAATAAGATTAGGGTAAATACATGAATTACAACAAGACAACATAAAAGCAAGTAATAACTCAAAATAAGATTAACAGAATAAGATTAGGGTAGGATACATGAATTACAACAAGACAACATAAAAGCAAGTAATAACTCAAAATAAGATTAACAGACTAAGATTAGAGTAAATACATGAATTACAACAAGACAACATAAAAGCAAGTAATAACTCAAAATAAGATTAACAGAAAAGAGAGGTGTCAAAAAGGTTCCCTCTGCTGACAGGGTGCGTGCCCTGTCGGTGCTGCCACCCACATATTCAATACACATTCTCAAAGGAACACCTAACTTTGAGAGTACTGTAAACATAGTTTAACATAAACATTGTGAAGCATCAAAGATAAAATCTGAAGTTTACACAAAGAATGGTCCGGCACACTATACATTGTAATAATTTCTTGGACAGTGAAATATAGCATGGTCGCCTGAGCACAATAATAATAATAAAAAAAATAAAAACAGTAGAGTTACAACTTTACATTCCACCTCCTTGAGAATTACCGTCATAGAAGTATAGGCTATAGATAACAAAACATAAAATCTGACCAAGGAGGGCATGAGAATAGTTCGAGAGCAAAAGGATAAAAAAAAAAATGTAGTAGCCTAGGCTGCTACACTGCGTTGGTCGTTTTTACTAAACGTGTTTACTAAACAACATAGATCGGTATGGCAATAGCTGGAAGTCAACTGTAATCAGCTAGCCATCACACTACAAATATCACACCACAAATCAAACCTCGAGAGCCTTGCCGTCAAGCCCGTTGTGGTTGTTCAGAGTAGGCCTATCCTGTTGCAGTGAGGGTTGAATCCTGCTCTTAAAGAATGCGGCTGCGTCTTCTGGTTCCTCAAATGTGTGCTCAGTTTCTTGGAAATTCACCATTAATTTGGAAGGATATCTGTGACGGAACTTGATACCTGCGTTGTACAGCTGGGATTTTATCTCCTTAAATTTCCCTCGGCGTCGGGCGAGATCGGCGGAGAGGTCTGGGAAAATTCGGATAGGAGAGTCCTTAAATGAGAGCTGGTCTTGATGGTTCCGAGCGAGACGAGCGATCTCCTCCTTCATCTGAAAGTGGTGGAAGCGTACGATCATGGCTCGTGGGGGTTGCCCGGTTGCAGGTTTAGGGTTAAGGGTGCGATGGGCTCGATCAATAACTGGACGTCGTGAGAGAGCCTTTTCCCCAAATAAAGTAACAAAGAATGAGGACATGAAGTCGGTGGGTCGGCCTTGTTCCGAACCCTCAGGAATGCCAACAATCCTAAGGTTCATCCTACGGGAATGATTTTCGAGGTCATCAGTTTTCTGGTGGAGAAGTTGGTTTTCAGTAAGCAGGCTAGCACACTGTTTCTCGGTCGCTTGCAAGCTAGCGGACATCCCTGTTAGCGCTGCTGATTCCAATGCTGAAATCCTTTTCTCATGGTCTTCAACGGCTGAACCGAGCGCTGATTGGGATTTGCGAAGTTCTGCCAGAAGTTCTGACCTGAGCTCTGAAATCTCCTTTCGGAGGGTGGTGGTCAGCAGTTTTTCCAGCAAAGTGGGGGTAAGTTCACTGTTCTTTGCTAGCGCTTTAGGGTAGTCTGTGTTAGCTATCTCGTCGATTCCAGCATTGTTGGTAGCAGGTTCTTGCTCAGGTTTCTTATCCTTTTTAGACATAGTGCTACTGCGTATTGGTCTATTCATGAGTTCAAAAAAGACGAGCTCCCACGCACGTCTTATCTCTCAGCGTGCAAACAGGTGTTGCACCAAATTCTGTGACCTGTCGAATTTTGTGACTCTAGAGGGCGCTGTTTTATTGGAGTCTATGAATGTACTGAGCTGTACTGACACACTGATGAGGCAATTCTGTTATGTGTATAATTCTTCTAATAAACTTTGTACATTTTTGAAACATGGAACATTGTCTGGGTGTGGGTGTATTACTCCACAGGCCTGCATGTGTATCTTCCTCTCTATACTATCTCTATAGAGTACAGCTAAAGCCTACCCCACCACTCCAGCGAAGAGGTGGACTTCAGCTGGACAGGTCACATAAGCCTACTGTCAAATTATGTTTGACAGTAGCCCACTATATTTACTATTACCCCACTATAACTCTGCAGAAATGGACTGATGTTGTACATTGTCATTGACATCAGCAAACACTTTATTTACATTATTGACAAACTTCTTGTCATTGTCCGTTAATTTACTTTTTGGCACCTCAAACTGATATACAAACTTAAGGAGGCAGTTAGTGACCTCCACAGCATTTTTTTTCTGCAGTTACAGTGACATAATTTGACAGTAGCCTATCAAAATATGTGATCTGTCCTGCTGAAGTCCATCTGTTCACAGGAGTGGTGAGGGGTAGACTCTACTCTAGAATAATACACCCACACCCAGTCAATGTTCCATGTTTCAAAAATGTACAAAGTTTATTAGAAGAATTATACACATAACAGAATTGCCTCATCAGTGTGTCAGTACAGCTCAGTACATTCATAGACTCTAATAAAACAGCGCCCTCTAGAGTCACAAAATTCGACAGGTCACAGAATTTGGTGCAACACCGGAACTCCCTTCTGAGAATATCTTGACTGTATGTTGAACTGTATGGCCTTGGATGACCAACTTTGTTTCATATGTTGTTCTCCAGGGGCCCATGTCAAACATCCCATATCCACTCATTTGAGGTATAGCGGCACCTAGGTTAAAATGCAAAGGCAAAAAAGCATTGTATCTTTGGCTGATAGGTTCAAAACTGCACGAAATTGATGTGTAGGATCATTATGACACCCTCTGAATGCATGCCAAAATTCGTGGAATTTCTTTTATTGGTGGCCATATCACCTACACACACACACACACACACACACACACACACACACGCGCGCAGGGATGGACTGGGACTAAAAAAAGCCCCTGGACTTTCTTCCAAATAGGTCCACTACCATACACAATACACACTCACACGTCCCCTTGCTGTCTCACATACTTTGCCAGTCAAGGTATCACTTCAACTAGAAAATGTAATTTCGAGGAAATTATAGGTGCATGAAAATGCAAAACATATAGTAACATAAAATGCAAAACAAACTTTTATTTGGAAACAGTTGTGGGCAGAGGAAACAGTTAGCGGGAGGCATAGTTGATAACAACTGACAGTTGAAATGGCTGAACAGTTAAATAGTTGAGTAGTTTAAATAGTAAAATTATTTAGTGAATAGTGAATAGTGAATTATTGTAGTCAGGACATTTATTTTGAAACAGTTGTGGGCAGAGGAAATAGCTGAACAGTTGCTTTTCTGGACCAGTAAGTGACATTTGGGTAATTTTCTGCGGCACACCTGATGATCTCTCACGGCACAGTGGTTGAAAAACACTGGTGTAATGGATGTTGATAGACAGAAAGTTGAATGGATGTTGATAGGTTAATGGATGTTGATAGATTAAGTTTAATGGGTGGATGAGTGAATGGTTTGAAGAGGATGAATGGATAAAAAAAGGAATGTGCCTTATATTGTAGAATGGAGAGACAGAGAGAGTTGGCCTAGTTGAGCAGAAAGCAGTTGATACAGGTGCAATCAGTTTAACTGGCTCTTTGACGGGCCTAGTTGAGCAGCTGGCAGTTGATACAGGTAAAAAAACTATTTATTTAGCCCATTGTAATGTCATAGTGCCAATGCAAAGTCTATGAGGAAAAGTTTTCGGAAGCTTTGTCCTAGAGTGCCAGCAATCTAGACCATTGTTGATGATTTTTGTACAGCCACAGCATATTCTGTGTTATAGCTATGAACACATACAATGGCTCGTTTGAAAGGTGAGACTTTAAGCTCTCAGTGGGTGCAAACCGTGTATTTCTACACGACTCTGTTCCTGAGAAATCCCAAGCTAAACAGTGGCTAGTTTTTTTTATCAAAATCCCTGTTTTCTAGAAATATATAGAAAGAATAGAAGAAAGAGATATTGCGTCTTTTATGAGTCACTATCACTGACATATTCGGCACTCTGGCAAGGGCGTGCCCTCTTGCAAGCGCGACTCGGCCTACCACCCACTCCGCTAGGCCCAGCTCGTGGTGGAGATGGAACTCCCTCCTCAGCACGGTGTTCAGTCACTCCTTGTAATGTTTTTGACCTGTCGTGGTCAGAGTCATCTTGTCTTAGTAGAAAGGTGGACTCATCCAGCGTTGTCTGGCGAAAACGCACCTGCTGCAATATCTTTTTCTTCGACTTTTTCATTTCTTCCTTCAGCACCTGAGAAGTGTTGCCTGCAAAGTTTCTGGGAAGAGATTTAACGAGACCTGCCGCCTAGTGATAAACCCACGAAAATAAATTACCTGATTTTGACCTGGAGTGCATGTCACTGATAGGCTAATCAGTGACTGATTCGAAACAAAGCGGCAACCATCAAAAGCTGAGTTAAGATCAAACGTCCAGATAAAATGTCCAGATCTTGTGTTTTCATGAGTTTTCGATCGTCATATATTTCATTTCCATTCATCACAGAGTTCCCAAAATCACATATGTGTGTTAGAGTGTCTAGTTTCGTAATAAAAAAAAGCTAAAAACGTAATATTACGTTTTTGGCACTCAACGCATGGGAAGGAAAAACATAATATTACGCTTTTGGCACTCAACTAGTTAAACAGTTGAAGTTGAATTAGACGCAGAAATTTTGGTTAGGAGAATAACTAGAAAATGTATTTCTGAGAAATTGCCAGTGCATGAAAATGCAAAACATATTGTATGGTGTAAAACATACAGTGTTAAAACAGATAATATAGAGATGATATGATGGTTGCTAGGGTAATCATGTTGGTTGCTATTGAAACTGATATAGATGCTTTATTTCAATGGTTGCTATGTTGGTTGCTAGGTAGGTGGTGGTTTAATATAGTTGGCTAGAGGCATAGTTGATGATAACTGACAGCTGGAATGGCTGAACAGTTAAATAGTTTGAGTTGTTTAAATTATTTAATAGTGAATTATTATAGTGAGAATTTTTATTTTGAAAAAGTTGTGGGAAGAGGAAACAGTTGTCGGGAGTTACAGTTGATGACAACTGACAGTTGCAATGGGTGAACGGTTAAATAGTTGGATAGTTTAAATTGTTAAATTATTTAATAGGGAATTATTGTAGTGAGGACTGACAGTTGGAATGGCTGAACAGTTCAATAGTTTAAATAGCTGAATTATTTAATAGTGAATTAATAGATGTGCATATAAAGATAGTTTAATGGATGTTGATAGACAGATAGTTTAATGGATGAAGTGAAGAAAAAGAAGTGAAAGAAAGTGGGGAAGAGAAAAGTGAGCTATCCAGTTCAATGGAGAGAGACACAGAGAAGAGGCTCCATTAAAGTTGCTGCAGTTAGTGAGAGAGCACAGGCGCAGTTGATTGCATTCTGAGTCGTTAATTGGCTCTGTGAGGGGGCCTAGTTGAGCAGCTGCCAGTTGATACAGGTGCAAATCAGTTTCATTAGCCTATTGTGATGTCATAGTACCAATGCAAATGGGGAAAAATAAGCTTGATTTATGTTAATATCTCAAAAAGTATAACGTTTACAAAAACGAAAAATACATTCCTGAAGTGCTTTTCAAGACCTATGTTACAAAGTTTGAACAGAGTTTCTACGTTAAACGGTTGAAGCTAAATTAGACCAAGAAGAAGAAGAAGAAGACTTCGGATAACAGAACAGTGCATTTTCATGGACTGTAAAAATAGATGGACACATTTTACAAAAATAATAATTATTGATTGGGTGCTGCTGGAGAATTTGGGCCCCATGACATACAAACCTTTTGAAAAATAACCCCTTAAATGATGACTTCTGGTTATGAATTGACTTTTAATATATTACAGTACATGCATTGATAGCATATTACAATACAGCCCATAAAAACCTACACAGGTTGTTATATTCAACTCATTTTAAGCAAGTATATTGGGAGTTTGATCTCATCACATACTACATCAATGGAGTAAGCCTAGCTCCTGAGCAAGCTTTGAATAATGAGGGTAGAAAAAAATCAATCTTATAAACCTTATCTTGTAGCTTAAACAAAGCAACATTGTCAGGCCTATGTTTTACCTTTAGTCTGTAGGCAAGGCAGGGGTAACTTCCTGCAAATAAACCCTTATAACATCTAAATGATCTGTTTATGTGTTATATTCTTGTTTTTTTAAATTAAATATTCATTTAATTATATATTTTTTTAAGAATGAAGCAGCCTTCTATCTTTATGGGGACCTTCTTCCTTTATGGGGGCTATTGTGTAACAGTGTATGTAAGCCTAGTGTATGTCTGCTAATGCTTGCAGCAAAATCCAGAAAGGCTACAACTCTCATAAAGAAAGTTCGTATGTGCAACGTTTATTTACTTTAAGTAGTTCAGGACCCGCATTGAGGGCTTACAGTTGTGTTTTGCCAAGGTTTTATGAATAAGCATGACTTTGTTAAATGGAAGAAAATAAACGGTAATGCCTAGATGTACGTACAGCCAGGCAGTCGATGGCTGTCACGTTTTGTCACCTCAAACCCTCAAAAAGTGGCGCAACCGTCAGAGCAAATTAACACTGTGAAAAGTATTAAATATAAAATTTGTGACGGATACTGGCAGGTCTTAGACCCCGCCCTGTTTGGTGTGCCTGTGCTCTCTATCGCTCTCTCTCTCTCTCTCTCTCTCTCTCTCTCTATTCTTGTTGAGCAGGTGATGGTATTCAGGTGTGTCTGATTGGCAGGACTATAAAACTCCTGCATCCACAACAGTCGTGGCTGCTTCCTCCTCCCGGCATTTGACTTTTTTTGTCTTTCATTGTTAAACCCCTACTGACTTTACATAAATTGTTTGGTTTCCTTCCATTATACTTACTTGCACCACACCCCGTTATCATTTAGTCTTTGTTAACTTTACCATTATTTAATAAGTTCTCTTGATTATTTTGGAATCAGCGTGTGACCTCCCCATTTATGTTTCATGCATCATCCGGCATGTCACAAATTTAAAAGATAAGGAAATAAAAAAAATAAATATTGGGGCATAAATTTAAATTTGTATTTACGGTATTCACGTTTTAAATGCAAAGTTGGATATTGGAAAACCAAAATGCCCATTCTCTGCAATAAAGTATTCATATGTTACTTTTAGGTGTAAATAGCGATGATGATATTTACACCTGGGGTTACTAGGCAATGTGGCTTTTTACACCCGGGTGTCTATAATCAACAATACTATTTACACCCGTGTACTCTGTCAATGTGTGTATTTACTAGTTCTACAGTAATTTAAAAAACTGTTTTTAACAGTTTAACAGCTGTTTTGCCATGTGTGGGTTACTTACAAAGTATGGAGGTGATTTAATACAAATATTAGGCTAATGAGTGGTCAGAGACACACATTTCTCCCCATAACAAGTAATCACAATATCAAAGCTTGTTACTAATATTATATCTTTTCATGAGTTACAACATGCTGAACTCATAAGCTGCTTAGTTTCCCCCCATAAAACAAAATATCCTATTAGAGCAGCAACTTATTTTACTTTTAATGCAAATTTCAGTCTGCAATGGAAATCTGTCCTTTATGATACACACCATTTTATTTATGGCGTAATGATTTACTTAATTTAATACATTTTCTACATGACTAGAGAAGCTTTCTACTCACGACCAGGGCCGGAGTGAGGCCACTTTTCAGCCCGGGAGTTTCAGGCCCAAGACCGGCCCACTTTTTTTAGTGGTGGTGGAAATTGGATAAAAAAAGGCATCATTTCAGCTCTTACTATCCTGTAGTTTTTATTATAGGCTAATATTCCACTATTCCACAAGGATAGGTTGATAAGTTAACAAAATCAGGAAGGAAGAAATAAAGCATTTGAAATGTATCCCACAATTCCACTAAGAGGCATATTGAACTACTGTATTGTTTACATGTTTTTTTCTGCATGGGTCAGCTATCATGTTGTTGTTTGGTGATTTGCTCCTTTACTACATCCACTTCTGAGCAAACAAGCCATATAGGTTGATCATGTAGCCTACTGCTGTCATAGCCTACTGTTCTTTCTTCCATAAAATAACTTTAATTCATATGGTTAACTCTATTATCCTTTCTACTTGTCCCTGTAGTCATAGTTCATTTCGGGCTCATCATTTTCAGCGGGGGACTGGCTGATCTGCTGCTCAGGCTACTTTTGTTTTTAGGTCTATACACAGATCAAGCTTGAGTTTTGTTATCAATATTTGCATAATATTTGCAAAGTCTATGAATAACCATATTGGATGATACCAAAATGCTAATATTTTAATTCATTTAATATGTTACTTGAATAGGTTGACAACGCTACAACGTCCATAGGTTTAGCCCAATTACGCCGTTATAATCATGGCTATCTCTCTTTACCAATTGCCACTTATGTCTGTCCTCTTCAAAAAAAATTGGAAGCATGGCAAATTTGGCAGCATTTCCCTCCAATACTTTTCGTCTTTTTTTCCTGGCCTTTTCAGTCCCTCATGGCATCTTTCTACCATCCATCCTTCTCCCGATTCTCCCGATTACCCACTCCGGGCCTGCTCACGACTGTGCCTTTGCTGTTGGCTGGCATGTCATAATGAGAACAATTTTAAATTTCTCAACCAAACTTTTAAGATCCCTTTTTTAAATGTAACCATGAAATTTGAAACATTTACTTCAAGGCACAAACATATTGTAGCGACCGGCTGTCAATCAGGGAGTGGCTGTGCTATGCATAACCCCGGGCACGCTCATGATTGGCAGCCTGGTGAGAGGGGGCGGGACCCCCGGGGAATATAGGCTACGGTTCGAGGAAGTTCGGCCTCTTTCGGTTCTGGGCCTGACACGGCCCGCTGTGTGTTACATGCTGCATTGTGTGCTTTGTGACAATAAACCAGTTCATGAAACTCTGGCTCTTGGTGAAATGCTACAATATATTACGTCAGGGACAGTTGTTGCCATGTCCAGGCGCACCTGCAGGTGTACGGCCATACGCACTGTGCCTAGGCTACCATCAGGCTACTCAACAAGACAGAATTTCCCTTGTGTGTGTAGGCTATTCACACCTATGATTCACACCAAGTTGGCCTACCATGATAGCTTCAGCGAAAGTTCTACTAGGAAGACTCGTAGTGTAGCTTACTCCTCCCATGCTTACACGGAGCCAATCTTAGCTTTGCCTACTTTCGGGAAAGCCCTGCAATCTGATCATTCACTCATTCAATCAGCTTAGCCTATAGGAATTCAGTGGGCTCTTTAAATATGTACCACCTAACACTGCTTCTGCTTCTCAGTACGCTGGCTTTGACGCCCTAGCTCAGGGCTTCCGCATGGACCTGGGCTCTCTGCATTTTACATTCGCCCCTTCTGCCCTCAGTGGCGCATTTGTTACAATCCTACCGCTCGTTTGCTTTCGCTGTTCAGACCTGTCGTCCCTTAGTCAGGGCCACTGCATGTCGCTTCATCGCTAATCTCTGCATATCGGAGCCAGTCACGCCACGCTGTTGCAGCCTTCAATTCACGATAGCCTACTGCCGGTCGCCGTCCTCGCGCAACTCTGTTGCAGGCCCATGTCGCTTTTCGCAACAATTTCTCAAGCTTCAGCGCCTGGTTGGTAAGGTTATCGTGGTCTCTTCCCAAGCTCCTCGAGCTGGGCTACACTCTACCCACAGTCATGCAACCTGCTTGCCAACGATATTCGGCGGGCAGCAAACAAACTGACTTGTCTGACACGGTTTAACTTTCACTTAAGCCTCCTTACATAATTCCTGCTGATTTTATAATCCTTGCGATTTGTGCTGTAAATTGCTGGCCTGTACCACGCTGCCGTTGAACCCAACCCTGTATTAAGACCTGTTTAATTGATGTTCTACACTCACTGTGGTTATCTCGATGTCTACCTTGGTTGAGCGTCGTCAAACCAGTTGTCTTTTTGTGTAGCCTCTTAATTTGCCTCGCTGCTCGTTGGGCTGCATAGGCTTTATGCTAGGCTACTCGTCTGCTGGACCTTAGGTTCAGGTATCACTCCTTGTGCATGGCTGCGGGAAGCCAGTTCATCGCTGCATTCGCTTTAATCATCTGGGATTAAGCGCCCCATACCTTCTGGTAGGAAGTCTACACGGCCTTCCTCGGGTGATTCTCTGCATGCACTTGCCGTTGCTCAAACTACTCTCAGCTACCGCTGATCTGTCATGTCCCAGGTATGCCGTGACGTCCCCGACGTTCTCGGCTATCTGGGTTCTCAATTTTGGGGGGTCTTACACCAAAGCTCGAACCAAAATGACGGCACGCCGGCCCATGGTCATCAATTGCCAGTATGTCACACAAGCTATTATCTAGGCAATAATAGGTGTTTTCTTTTCAATGCCCGTATTATGTCAGTGTTCATGAGCTGACACCACAGTGTGGGCTCATGCCCACATGGTTGAGCTTTTAATTAAGAAGCTGTGTCATTTGTATATGTAACATATCCTTCTAGCGTCTTTTGTATGTTTAAAATGTCTTTTCTGATTCCGTATTGGGTTCCTAGGAATTCTATGGCAGGCCTCACTTTGCTCACTGCCCACCAGTGGGTCGCTTCAGCACTCCATATATTGGTGTTAATGGTTACCTGCTGTTCATGATTATGTCGGCAGTTTTACATTTCGCTAGTTGTGGTTTAAGTGGTGGCCTATGCTGGAAGTTCGTTGATCACGACTACCAACGTAGCCGTTGGCTGGTTGTTTTACCGATGACGATGCTACATGTCGCCTGTCTAACCACTCCTTCCTTCTCGCAGGTCAAACGGAGCGGTAAAAGTTCCTTTTACATGCTCCTCCCAATCTTTAATTTGCTAACCCCTGCAGGTGCATCATGCCTCCCCTCTTCCGTTGAGGGGATGCAGTTCGTCAATGGAGAAGCAGTTCCACATATCACACTAACATCTACTTTCTTACAGGGATGGCAGTGCCGGTTCACGGAATCACGCAATCGCGTGGATCATGTTTCCAGTTCATACTGGAGGGGGGTCATCCCTCCGTCTTCACAAATCTCCCGAAGGCCAACGCTTTCGAGGATATCTCCTCTTGTAGCACGGCTTAAAACTAGCCTTCCTAATCCCAGCACTTATCACCTGTCTAGAACTGACTCTTGACTGTGTAAAACCGGCACTCACTGATGCACTTTTCGTTATTGTGCTCTACCTTCTAAATTGTTTTTAATTGCACTGGCATTGTGGGAGAATTATTTTAGCTTTAACCTGTTTGCCGTCACGTTGGTCTAGGTTGCCCTAGACGCTGGCTGCCCAGCTCACTGTCCAGGTTGCCTTGGACGCCGGTTGCCCGGCTCATGACGCTCGTCTAGGTTGCCCTAGACGCTGGTTGCCCAGTTTGGTCCAGGTGGCCCTGGATGCCGGATGCCCGGCCGTGATGTCTGTCTGGGTTGCCCTGGACGCTGGTTGCCCAGCTCATGTTTCAGGATACCGCTATACGGTCAATGTTAACTGCCTGATTCCGGACTTCGACGCAATTGGATGACACTACGTCTGTCATCTGTTTAGATCGCCTCTGGCCTGCTATATCAGCTACACAGATATTGGTTCCCCGCGATGCAAGGGGCAAAAGTTACGTGCATCATACTCCTTGCCAGACTCGAGTCTCCCGGCCAAAAAGGGCTATCCACGTCATCCATCAGGATGCATCAAACTAACTCCTCTTGACATTTTCGATGCTCAGAAGTTGCTCTCCCATGTTAACTCGGGTACCTCATTTTACCTTCACAAATCCTGGTGGCGGTGGTTAAATTCTGGCATTAAGCCTTGCACTAATCGCTGAAACATATTGGGGCCCAGCATGCCGGTAGCTTGTGGTGATTTAGTCTCAGCCATGGGCATGTTGCCCTTTCACTGGTTGCCCAGCTCGTTCGACGCTTATGGTTCAGGGTCACTTCTCCCCGTCGCCCGCTCGTGATGCACGCCTAGGTTGCCCTAGACACTGGTTGCCCAGTTTGGTCCAGGTTGCCCTGGATGCGGGTCGCCCGCCATCACATCGGTCTAGGTTGCCCTATACGCTGGTTGACCAGCTCATGGTTCAGGTCGCACCGCACGCCGGTTGCCCGCTCGTGGACGCTTCGTCTAGGTTGCCCTAGACGCTAGTTGCCCAGTTCGGTTCAGGTTGCCCTGGATGCCAGTCGCCCGGCCGTCACGTTGGTCTAGGTTGCCCTAGACGCTGGTTGCCCAGCTCACTGTCCAGGTTGCCTTGGATGCCGGTTGCCCGGCTCATGACGCTCGTCTAGGTTGCCCTAGACGCTGGTTGCCCAGTTTGGTCCAGGTGGCCCTGGATGCCGGTTGCCCGGCCGTCATGTCTGTCTAGGTTGCCCTAGACGCTGGTTGCCCAGTTCGGTCCAGGTTGCCCTGGATGCCGGTCGCCCGGCAGTCACGTTGGTCTAGGTTGCCCTAGATGCTGGTTGCCCAGCTAATGGTCCAGGTTGCCTTGGACGCCGGTAGCCCGGCACGCCCGTGGGTCTAGGTTGCCCCAGACGCTGGTTGCCCAGCTCGCATAAGCACTAAAGTCCAGGTTGCTCTGGATGCCGGTGGCCTGGCTCATCACGATGTACTAGCTTGCTAGTCACTGGGCGCCCAGATCGTGAAGTGCTTATGGTCCAGGTTGCCCTGGACGCCGGTTGCCCGGCCGCCGCATTGGTCCGCATGCCTCCATTCCACTAAAGCGAAAGCATGCTGCGGGCCCCACTACAACCCTAGGTTTATGGTTAACACCTAGCTACTTTAAAATTCTGTCGGCGTCCTGGCACAACGTCTTCACTCCGGCCCAGTCATGCTGTTTAATTAATCTTGGATGTATACTAATGTCTCTGCTCCTCTCAGAACCAGATTACTGAGTCACCGCCCTGGCGGGCATCACTCATCCTTTGGGGGGGGAGGCTCCCGCCCTGCCTTCATCCATCGGCAGGAGACGAGATCCGCCATCGCTGGACGGATCCGAGACGGGCCTACGCCAAAGACTGTTACCTATTCAGGACTCCATCATGCTTGCATCCAAGCCGTTCCTTTACTAATTAAATTGTTAACTGATTCTATTCTGTCTACTGAGTCTTTCTGGTTGAAATACTTTTACACTTCTGCACAGTAGCCTATCCCATTAACTGCATGACAGCAGGCTATTTACAATTTTCTGTAAAATCACGATCAACTTAATGCAGAACTATATGCACGCACAACTTTTGCTTGAGCAGGACAGAGAATAACAACTCACACACGCAGCAATTACAGAAGTTGTATGCTAGGCTTGTTACTTTCTTTTAATCTATGGTTCCTGGTTCTGTAGATGACTGTGCCATACAGCATTCATTCCTGCAGGCGCCCCTGGCCATGTCTAGAATGTCTTGTGCACCCAAAGACAATATGCGTGCCGTTTTGAAATTTATATTGTGAGAGCGACAGCTTGAACAACCCATCAGCAAGGTGCAAACAGAGTTGATGCAGTCAGAAGTGACACATGTCGGATTATCCCACTGATCTAAATATTTTTTATGGAGACGCGACTACCAGAGGCGGTTGATTAAGCACAAACTCTTATTTGCCGCGAGGTAACGTCAAAGAACGTCAGAACATTTTGTGTTGGCATGCAAATATTCAGTCCAAAATGAATATAATGACATCACTCTCACCGAGATTGAAATCATAGATCCTGGAGCCATATCCTGATTATTTCTCCACCACACTACGCATTTCCTGTTTTTAGGTTTGGGTGTAAATAAAAAAAATGCCTCCATTCCACTAAAACTCTCTGACCAAAAGCCTATTGTGCTCAATGTAAATCTGTCTAGCCCTCTGTATTCAGCCAGATGCCCAGGCCACTTCTCTCATTATATTAACTTTAACATTATATTAACTTTAACATTATATTAACTTTCTCAGTCAGTTTCCTGAAACGGAAATCTCACTGCAATCTCTATTGTAACTGCAAATGAGCTCCTTTCCCTGATGAATTTATGTCCATTTTTAACTTTTCTGGTTCAGCCATTCTGAACTAGAGCTTAGATCAGGCCCAAAATATCAAACCCGACCCTACCCGAGCCTGTGCACATTGTGCCGAGCCCGACCCGGCCCTACACATTAACTGTAATTATGAGCCCGAGCCCGATTTAAACCCAACATTTTTTTAAATACGTGGGCCATTATAACTGATGTTCTCAACTACAATTCCGAGTTGTTTAAGCTACAGAAATCTTTAGAATTAAAAGGCTACTACATCAGGTATTGCTTGTAGGCTACAAATGTACGCTGCATGCCTAAGCTCTGTGGGCGTGTGTTTGATAGCACTTCATCAGGTATTGCTTGTAGGCTACAAATGTACGCTGCATGCCTGATGTATTGAGTTTTTGGCAACGCCCGCTCCTCACATTTCAGTCGACCCCTGACTGGGCCAGGTCTGGCGCCGGGTCTGAATGTAAGCTGACTGACTGGGCCAGGTCTGGCGCCGGGTCTGAATGTAGACTAAGCTGTAATTCAGCCTTCATGGCTTGTGCTGAGTTGATCTGGTCAGATCCAGGGATTCCTAGTTATTAGTGTGCTTGCTGAAAGCAGCACTGCTCCAGCTCTGGAACCAGTATTTTGTGGACATTGAAGATGGTGTCACTGAAGAAGACTGTTGGCTGTTCCAATTTTTTCCATTTGAGAATAACGGAGGCTACCGTGCTCCTGGGCACATTTAATGCTGCAGACATTTTCTTGTACCCTTCCCCAGATCTGTGTCTTCACACAACCCTTTGTTCAATATGTTGTTTTAATGATTGTTTTTCACTGTTTTTTAATTGTTTTTCACTTCATGCATCACCCATTTGTGCCCACAAACAGGTTGTACTGTATCTGCTAGCATGTCATTGCATTATGTTTGAATGTAAGTCCAGAAAGTGTTGCATGCACACGCACATGCACACATATGCACAAACATCCACACAGAAATACAAACACAGACATGCACATGCACACAGACTTACACACACAGACTTGCACAAACACACACACACACACACACACACACACACACACACACACACACACACACAAACATCCACCCACAAGCACACAAGCATCCACAGACAAACACCCACACAGAAATGCTCACTCACAAACAAAGAGGCACACAGTTATATGAACAGCTCATCTCACCTTAGACATGTGCTTATTTCTGTCAGCTAACGAGAGATGTGTGGAAAACCCATAGAAGCAACTGAAGGAAGTTGAATAAAACTGTACCTTGAGGCGCAGCCAAATGTTTTGAACAAAGAATTAGAACTATGAGTAAGAGTTATGACAAATAATGTGCATTTGAGGAAGAGGGATGATTTAACTCAAACAACACTTAGCATAAACAGCTTTAATAAAAAAGGCATCCATGTCATGTCTTGATATCTGTTTATTGTTTGCATGGGACACATAAGCATATACACATTGTTGACTCCACAGCAATAGAACACTGGCTTCTTCAGCCATTGGTAAGGTTTTCATTGATCCCTGAGTCATGTGGTTAAGAACCTCCCGACTATTCCGAGGTTGGACAGCTTCTCTCGGAAGCTTCTACACAGGAAGAAATAGATGAGTGGGTCCAGGCAGATGTTCGTGGCCGAGAGCCAGAGGGTAAAGTCCTTGGCCACCTTCAGCGATTCCCTCGTGCAACCGTGCTTGTTTTTTACCTGCATCTGCGTGTAAGGGATCCGTACGATGTAGTACGGGGCGAAACAGACCAGGAAGACCACAAGCACGATAAACACCTTTGCTTTGGTCTTGCGTTTGCGTATCACATTTATACTCCCAGAGTTGTTGTATGACCGCAACACCGTCCGGGCTATGCACGTATAGCAGAACCCGATCACAACCAGCACGACCCAAAACAGCCAGTTCAGCACCAAGATCACAGCCTTGTGGAAATCCCTTCCCACCTGGGTCTTCATGTCCATGCAGAGGTTGTGTGAGCTTCCTGAGGGTGTCTCGCTGGTAAAGATCACGTTTGTCAGGGCGACCGCCCCCAGCATGACTGTCCAGGTGGCGATGGAGACGGTCCGGCCGAAAAGCAGGTTCTGGCCGAGCAGGCGGCCACACGGCTGGACGACCTTGAAGAAGCGGTCCAGGCTGATGAGGCCCATCAGCACGATGCTGATGTCCATGCAGAAGTAGAAGAGGACGTTGCCGAAGCGGCAGGTGAACGCCCGAAGCCCCAGAGATGCACTGGGCAGCTTGCTGGCAGCTTTGATGGGCAGTGTCAGCGTCATGAGCAGGTCAGCTGCCACCAGGTTCTTCAGGTACACTAAGAAAGTGGACTGCCCTGAGCTGCAGCAGGATCCACATCACTGTGACGCTTCAGCACCAGACCCGGGGACGAAGAGCAGGAAGTAGAGGCTCGGAACCACCACATCGACCATGTTGTGATTGATGCCACAGTCCTCATATCCATGCACGGAGGAGTTGTCTTGGTACTCAGAGGTGTTCATCATATCTATGCAGTAACAGAGTCAGACAAAGCTAAATGTGTAAGAATATCAGAGCATGCAGCAGACCAAGTGATGGATACAGGTTTTATTTTCTTTAGAACTTAGGCTATGTATACAAAACAATGCAATGAATACAGTATTTGGGTCAGGTTTCATATAAAACCTGCAATGGCATCACTCATTGTTATTGTTGGAGATGTTCCTGTTGTTCATGTCATATCTAATATTTAATATTTCATTGGCAAGTCTCAAGGAAAGAATAAAGTTAGGTATACTCACATGTCTCTCAGCAGCTGACAGAAACAAGACCAACACGTCCCTGGTGAAACGAGCTTCTCATGTATGTGTATGCCTTTGTTTGTGTATGTGCATGTGTGTGTGTGTGTGTGTGGGGTGGGGGGGGGATAGTTGCGTGTGAAAGTCTCTGAAGTCTTGTTCCTACTCAGTGTGGTTGACATGTTTGCTGTATGACTTTGTTCATATCCTGTGTGAGAGTCCTACATTCGATTTCTCAGTGTGTGCAGGTGTCTCTGGCATGAGCTAAAGCTATCTTGTGGTGTGGTGTGTGTGAGCATTGAGCTCAGTGTGTGCAGGTGTCTCTGGCATGAGCTAAAGCTATCTTGTGGTGTGGTGTGTGTGAGCATTGAGCTCAGTGTGTGCAGGTGTCTCTGGCATGAGCTAAAGCTATCTTGTGGTGTGGTGTGTGTGAGCATTGAGCTCAGTGTGTGCAATTGTCTCTGGCATAGACTTTAGACTTTGCATGTAAATTAGGGCCCATTGTCTTGATTGTCTCAGTCAGACAGAGATGATGGTTCAGTTATAGGTTTTTCCCATCAAGACAGCAATTCTAATATAAACCACTAGTCGGTGTATGTGGCCTTTTGCAGGTAGTATGCTCTTGTGTTACACTGGAGGGTTTTTGTGTACATTTTCCATAATCTGGTACAAACTGGAATGACTGAAGGATTGAAAGATCAGAAGCAAAGCAAAGGTTTGTCCCCATGAATCTTTATTTTTATTTACTTTTGTTTTTACAGCATTTACATGTTGCAGGGGGAAAACTGTGACATGGATATGAGAGTTAGGAGGCATGAAGAGAACTGTGACATGGATATGAGAGTTAGGAGGCATGAAGAGAACTGTGACATGGATATGAGAGTTAGGAGTAAAGACAAGCGAGACTGGTTTTTGTTGTTTTATTTGTGTGTGTAAATGTAAAGTGAATCAGATAAACATGCTCAGTGTCAGTACATGTAGTTTCTAATTGCATCTGATCCGGATCAATAATATCTTCATCTTGAGCATCGATATTATTTACTGACTTTATGAAACTTTTATTTAATTACTATGGAATTGGGCTAAACACTTCCATTTTAAAAACTAACTAAAATAGTCTGTTCACCACCACATCTAGTCTTACATGTCTTACTTGCACATATTGATGTCAAGAATAATGGAAACATGCGAATGCTCAGGTTTTTTTTTTTTTAATGAGATACAAGGTTTCTCCTTTCATGCGGAATAGACACAATGGCAGCAGAGTCGTATTTCAACAGACGCAGAGAATGGCCGAAATAACCCAGTTTACATATTTTTCCCCAAGGAGAGATGCATTATAGACAAATAGATGAACTGCCGGGAGGGGGTTGGGAGAAAGGTGAAACAAGTAGTGATCCCTCCCCCTGAGCAACAGTGCCAAGTAGGCATGTTGGAGAACTGTGTGTGTCTGTGTGTGTGTCTGTGTGTGAGAGAGAAAGTGGATGTGTGTGTCTGTGTGTGTGTCTGTTTGTGAGAGAGAAAGTGGATGTGTGTGTGTCTGTTTGTGAAAGAGAAAGTGGATGTGTGTGTCTGTGTGTGTGTCTGTGTGTGTGTCTGTGTGTGAGAGAGAAAGTGGATGTGTGTGTGTGTGTGTGTCTGTTTGTGAGAGAGAAAGTGGATGTGTGTGTCTGCTCGTAATAAAACTAGTTACTGTTGTAGTCAGTACTAACATTCAAATCATAACAAAGACAGGATAACTTGAATGCTTATTAGAACTTGATTAGAAACATATAACACTCCAGCCTGCATACCTGCCTCTCTTGTTTTGACACAATGGAGAAACCGCATGCACATTTGTAGGTTCCAGCCAGGCGATACCTCTCAGTGGTGTTTTGAAGACATTCCACGCAACACTTTCTACTGATTTAGACGTTATTATCTCTCTGTCATGGATCAAGAGAGAGTTCCCAATCCATGAAGTGCTGACTCATGTTATTGTCTCTCTGTGGTGGACCAAGCGAGAGTTCCTAATCCATGAAGCGCTGACTCATGTTTTCCTCAAGCACTGGTTGTGTCCTGTAAGGATATCCATAGTGCAGAGGAGCCATGTCCAGGCACCACAGACCAGCATGGACGACACCTGCTTAACTGGCATAACCTGAGGCACCACAGACCAGCAGGGACGACACCTGCTTAACTGGCATAACCTGAGGCACCACAGACCTGGAGAACTCTCATAACACTCTGCCGTTTTACATGAAGGGAGGTGTCCGCAGACAGTTCAGTCAGCATCTGGTTAACCTTGTGTCCAGCTAATCAAGAGCACCGTTAATGAGTTCAATTAGGCACAGAGAGCAGAGGAGCATGAAAACATATGAAGTGACCATGCTAAAGGAACATTACATTACATTACATTTAGCAGACACTTCTTGACCAAAGTGACTTACATATGTCAGCTATATTACAAGGGATCACATTGTCCCCGGAGCAACTTGGGGTTAAGTGCCTTGCTCAAGGGCACAAGGATGGAAGCAGGGAATTGAACCGACAACTTTCAGGCTACTGCACGCTAGCCCAGCTCCTTAACCACTACACTACCACCGCCCCACATGTGCGCTATCTGAGGTGAGGAGACCTGTACATCTCAGATTAACCCACCTGATTAACCAATGGCCAACCATGGAGAGCCACACCTGACTAACTAGACAGAGTTCAACATTAAGGGTAAACACCAGAGGAGCCACAAAACCGAGTGCTAAGTGGGCTGCAAAGTTCCCTGTAACGTTCAGTGTGTTGGTAGTTATTTTAAGGGAGAGCTCAGGAAAGAACAAGACTGGTCACTACAGCAGTCCAGAAGAGTCTTTTTAAAAGCACTGTGGACAACTCGTCGTATCAATGCCTACAGACTCACTCCTAACTTGTCACATACTTGTGCTTGGTCAGCACCCCTTGTCATCATCTGTCAACACACCGGGTATCCCTTCATGATCAATTTTCAAGGTACAAGAGATTTGGATAGACTGGATTTCTGTGGGGAATCGACCTGACTGCACATAGAAAACGCAAGTAGAACGCACATTGATTTGAATGGGATTTCCCAAAGTTCTACCGGTCATTATTTTTGTCTAAGGACCTCCAAATAAGGACCGCTGTCAATGGCAACGGATTTTCATTCAAAAGGGAAGGCAGACGGTTGATCAGCTGTGTTCTAAAGAACGTTTGATTCAATTTCAGTGTGTGTTGCAAACAATTTGTTTCTCAGCAAAAGCCGCAACGAAACGGTAACAAATAAATGTAAAAGAGACATATCGTGGAGTTTATTTTCTTGCTTTGGCAAGTAGCCGTATAATAAGCAGGATAATGTATAGAATGCCGGTCATTATTGGGAAAATAAGTCCCTTCAGGGTGAAGCAAGACGGTTTGCCCTGTCGGGACTTATTTTCCCAATAATGACGGGCATTCTATACATTATCCCTTACATAGCTATGTAGTTGTCTTAGATGAAGAGAGAGTTAAATGTATGAGAAGGCACCAGATTAAAGCTGACGGCTGTGGCCTGCTCTCACAGCGGGCTGGAGGACTCCCTGTGGTGTGTGGTGGCCGTGTTGGTGTCAGTGCCGAGCTCACGGAGCTTGCGGCAACGCCCGGGGGCCAAGCGCAGCGTGCTGAAGAGCGTCGTGCGGAAGGACTTGCAGAGGAAGAAGTAGATGAGCGGGTCCAGCAGCGAGTTGAGCGAGGACAGCCAGAGCGTGCTCTCCTTCAGCTGGAAGAAGACCAGCTTGTGGCGGCAGTCGAAGAGTCGCCCGCGTGTCTGGCTCATGGTGTAGGGAACGCGGGCAAAATGGAAGGGCACGAAGCACACAAAGAACACCGCCAGCACCAGGAAGACGTTGGCACGACGCTTCTTCTTAGTGCCCACACACACAAGAGTTGCCCTGGGGGCCCCGGACGTGTGCCCTGGTCTGGTGCTGGGGTCAGAGCCACGGGTGCGGGCGTACGAGTTGTAGAGCTCCTTGGTGATGAGCGTGTAGCACACCACCACCGTCACCAGGTTGCCCCAGAAGATGACCTGGCACACGTGGTTGACCACCTCGTGCCAGCGCAGGCCGAACTCCGTCTTGAGCTCGCTGCACTTGAAGTGCGACGAGGCCGGCGGGCGACTGGTCAGCGCCAGGTTGGGCAACGCCAGGGCCAGCAGCGTCATCCAGATACCGGCCGACAGAAACTTCCGGCGCTTGAGCCGGGCGGCGTTGGTGCCCACGAACGGGCGCAGAGTCTTGCGGCAGCGGTCCACGCTGATGAGGCCGAAGAAGAGGATGCTGACGTACATGGTGAGGTAGAACAGCACGGAGGAGACGCGGCACACGAACACGCGCACGCCCGCCGAGGCCAGGTTGGCGTCCGCCAGGATCTTGAAGGGGAAGGTGAGCGTCATGAACACGTCGGCCACCACGATGTTCTTCAGGTAGATGATGAAGTGCGAGCGGCTGGGGATGCTGAAGAACACCCACACCGCCAGGCCGTTGAGCGACAGCCCCACCAGGAAGAGGAAGGAGTACAGCACGGGGAACACCGTGGTCTTCAGCACGTTGTCACGGGAACAGGTCACATTGCCGCTGCTGTTCGCCATCACGGAGGACATCACGGGGACTACTGGGTCATCCCTGCGTCAGAGAGACAAACGTCTTAAAGACAGCTTAAAGCCATATGTAAAACACAGCTTAAAGCCATATGTAAATTAGAAAAGACATCTTAAAGCCATATGTAGAAGTCTAATTAAAGACAGCTTAAAGCCATATGTAAAAGTCTAATTAGAAAAGACATCTTAAAGCCATATGTAAAAGTCTAATTAAAGACATCTTAAAACCATATGTAAAAGTCTAATTAGAAAAGACATCTTAAAGCCATATGTAAAAGACATCTTAAAGCCATATGTAAAAGTCTAATGAAAGACATCTTAAAGCCATATGTAAAAGACATCTTAAAGCCATATGTAAAAGTCTAATTAAAAAAGACATCTTGAAGCCATATGTAAAAGACATCTTAAAGCCATATGTAAAAGTCTAATTAAAGACATCTTAAAACCATATGTAAAAGTCTAATTAGAAAAGACATCTTGAAGCCATATGTAAAAGACATCTTAAAGCCATATGTAAAAGTCTAATTAAGAAAGACATCTTAAAGCCAAAGTAAAAGTCTAATTAAAAAAATATGATTTTAATGACAAGTAATGTGTAGACAGAGAGTAACACACACCAAAGCACTATTAATGAGGTGCTGACCTCTGATGATAAACATACAAGTAGGAAGAGAATGTGGCACATTCTGGCTCCAAATATATTGTTTTTATTGAATAACATTTCGCCTGTGATGCCTTCTTCAGATCCAATTATGCGTGGATCTACGGGGTGGCAAATGGTGGCAACTGCCACCCCTGGGACACAGTCTTGCCACCCCTATTGCCACCCCATTTATAAATCAGATAATATTTTTTATTATATTTAGTACATTTTATGTTCATACATGTTGGACTGTGAGAAGGTGTGAAACCCGCACCAAACTCCTCTCAAACAGAAATCGCCGATTTAGAATCCGCCGCCCCCTCAAAATGGTTTCACCCATCACTATCCGCGCACTGAGCGCAGTGACCCCTGCGAAATTTCACCATTGGCAGCAGATTGCACAGTACATGCAACTATGTGTCAACTGTCTGTAGGCCTACAACGAAGTGATAAGTTTGACCACCAAGTCCATAATCAGACCTATAGTCAGTCCATAAATCAGTTAACCCGGCAACAACCTCACTGTTAGTCTACGTCATTTACATCCGCAAGACTTTGTCTCATCGAATTTTTCATGATGGTCAGGTCAGATAATAAGGGCATGCTCGTATGAGCTTAACGCTTAACGCTTAAAGTCTATTTGTGTGTGTCGCTAGTTTATAACCTTTGATTGTAAATACTGCTGTCAATGTCAACCCATTAATACACGTGATAATTCAACACGGGTTCTCAAAATTGTCATGCATCCACTTTCCCAGCATCTATGACTATCCAAATTTGGTCGACATGTCAAATCAAACTAGAATATCTAATCGGTGTCAAGCTGGTGGCGGTTGCATTTTTCTTTTTCCTTTCTTTTCATATATAGTGTGTAAAAGTATAGTAAAAGTAGCCTACAGTTCCATGACTGAAATTCTACTCAATCACAACAAGTAAAAGTAGCCTACTATTTTCAAACAAACCCTACTCAGAGTAGGCTATAGACTAGACGTTTGATGATGTCAAAGCACATCACATATGAAGCTTTGTGCATGAGATGTAATTGCTTAGATTCCAGTTAAATCTTCCAGTTTCATTGGGTGATAGATTTCAGATTTGCTGGTAGATGAACCAACAAGCTGAGGCCAGCACAGGAGTTTGTGTCCTCAAGAAATTAACATGTTGCTTGTTCACTCGTGTTTGAGGTCGTTTCTTAATAGGATATTTATAAAGGTACTTTAATACAGTATACATGTACTTCATTATTCACCACTTTGTGAGTGAGTGAGTAGCCTAAATTGTGAATGGCAAAACATAACATTTGGCACTAAAGATCAGGGACTGAGGGGGACCGATTTCCATTTAGGTTCGTTCTGAGCAAAAACATCATTTGGTATCATAATATTATAATACCTATATAATATTAGGTCTTAAAAATAATAGCCTAACGTAAAGGCACAGAAAATGTCTTTGCTTTAAGCCTTGCAATAGCCTAACCTATGTATGGTGCTACCAACTGCATGACAGGCCTATAAATATTTGCCTAGTGTCTCTGGTATCTTATTTCACAAATTGTTTCAGTAGACTACATACTTGGAAAAGGCAGTTAGATAGTGTTGGATATTAATATTCTTTTTTTTATCAACTAGTAGTTCTAGCCAATTATGCAGGGAGATACCCCATTCATAACATCTGACTAAATTCATCTTATAAGGGGTCTGGGGAACACTGTGTGGGCAGGTGACTTTCCAAGCCTATGGAGTTTTGAATAATATTCAAACAAAGGTTAATCGGAATGATAAATACTGTTATTAACCGGTTATCCAAAATTGAAAATGACGTTTTTTTTACTCCGGAACATTTGGTTATGTCCTTCCAAAAACTGTGTTCGTTTCCGGTTTTCATTTTCATTCTTTGAACCGTTTCTAATCTCTGCTAAAGATATTTGGCCTTTAATTGTAGTGGGGGTTGAAGTAAAAACCTTCCAAAGAATTAAATAATTGAATTAGATACCCATACCCAGTACTTAGTTATTGTCCACCAGTGTGTGTGTTTGCATGTTTATTAGTGAGGTGGTAGATAATTACAGTACATTCTTGTTATGTACATTTTAAATTGTTGTATTATAATAAATCCAAAAATAATGTTTTGACTAAGAAGGTACTTACTTGACTGAGTCTTTATTGAATCAGATGGAAATGTTTTGACAGTCACAGTCATGGTTATCATTGCAACAATTCTGCATTAGAATCTTGTTTCAATTCAGATACCTAAATCTACCGCTTATTTTGTATGACTAAATTTGTCCATATACCCTCAAAACTCACTAAAAGACATCATTTGAGGGGTCATGTTTTAAAAATACCCCCAAATCCTCATAATCTTGTTTCAATCCATATAACCTAAATCTATTTATGGCTTATTTTATAAATGTATCCATATTCCCTCAAAACTAACTAGAAGAAATCATTTGAGGGGTCATTTTTTAAAAGAATTCTCTGGGGGAACATACCTCCAAACCCCCCTAGAATTGCTTTTTGACACTGTATAATTTAAGTACAGACTACACAGACTGTATAGTGATTACACAGAGAAAGAAATTCACATATTAAGACCCACATCATCCAAAACGCCAGCTACATCTCCGATTTGCCTCCCACCTCGTGTAATGTAATGTAGAGAACAAAACATATTCAATGAAATCCGAATTTTAAGTTTTGAATAATGTCCATGGCCCCCCTCCTGGAACCTCATGCCACCCCTTCGCCAGCCCAGAAAAAATCTCTAGATTCGCCCCTGGATACAATAATAAACATTTAGAGCCGGAGTGTCTAAATAAAAGTGTATTTAGTAAAGCTCCCCCAATCTACTGATAATGTGTGCATGGACACATTAAGAGCCGGACACATTAAAACCATTTCAAACTATTTCACAGTAAAGAGCATTATTAACTGGAAAAGTCTGCCTCTGTAAAGTGCTATCACAGTTAATAAACAAGCTGGAGGTCATGGCGAACCTTACATAGTTCCTCGGAGGTCTGAGTCAACTTGTCACATGTCACAGAGCCGTAGGGAGAGAGTGGAAGGATAAGTTGCAAAACATGAGTAGTGAAATTAGAAATCACTACGGAATCTTCTGAAAAGATACAAATGTTACATTGCTTACTGTAATAAAAATATATATTTAGTTGATTATTATTTATCTCTAAAGCACAAATGACTACTGGATACATGCTGTATGGTATCAATCATAGAAAAGGCAGTTTTGTTTTTCTCATAGAACCCACAGTAGTTGTTCCTAAAGAACTAAAAAGCTGTTGAATGGCTGGTGAACAAAAATAGATTTTTACAAAGGATTCATTCGTTCAAAGTGTGTGTGTGTGTAGTGGATTCATTCATTCAAAGTGTGTGTGTGTGTGGAATAGGTCTGTTTGTGTTCAGGAGACTCCCTGATCTCTTACCTCTCACCGCTCTCTGAGTCCAGGAGTGGTGGTTGTGGAACCAGACCCAGACAGTTAGCCGGACAGCCGGTCGGTCAGTCAGGAGAGCACATGAGGAGAGCAGCCAGGGCATGTGTGCTCCCCACACTCTGCAGACACACATATACAACACAACACAACACTGGGCAGCTTTCAGTCACACTGGGCAGCTTTCAGTCACACTTCTGCATTCAGTTTCCTGACACGTGGGGAGAGAGAGAGAGAGAGACAGAAGATGGAGAGAGCGTGAGAGAGAGGATGGAGAGAGAGAGAGAGTGGAAAGAGAGATAGATAATCTAACGTACACAATGACTCCACCACTTCGACCTTGTGCTGACACTGCACCACAAATGCATTGGGTGTGCATGTCTGGTTAGAGAGAGAGAGAGTGACTGTGTGTGTGTGTCTGTGTGTGTGTGTGTGAGTGACTGTGTGTGTGAGTGACTGTGTGACTGTGTGAGTGACTTGTGTGTGTGTGAGTGACTGTGTGTGTGTGTGTTTTGTTAATAGCTGTGTCAACAGCAAAAAAAAAAAAACCTGAGTTTATGCACAGGACAGGGACAGGTGCCAGCAGTACATTTCCTAGGTCAGTGATGCATATCTGGGAGCAACTGCCCTCAAGGGACTTAATAGTCAAAAAGCTTAGAAATGAAACAGGGGCACCGGCCGTGGAGCGACTGTCTGGGGCACCTGCACCGTACGTCGGCGACCCGGGATCGATTCCCGCCCCATGGTCCTTTCCAGATCCCACCCCGACTCTCCCTCCCACTCACCTCATTTCACTCTCTACTGTCCTGTCCTTAAAGGCATAAAAAGGGCAACAAATATACTTAAAAAATAAATTTGAAACAGGATCCAAAACAGAAACAAAAACATGGATAAACAGGTCAAACAACCAAAAATAAACTTTCGATCTAAACACAGCACAGGGAAAGAGGAAGCTGCCCAAGATGGACTTTAGTCTTACAGCTGCTGCATACACACTATCTAACAACCACTAAACATGGAGGACTGCTGTATGTTCACTATCTAACAACCACTATATGAATTTAAAGCCACTCCACAGTCTAACTATAACCACATGCCATATCTATGATGTGCACAAAGACACTCCACTGTCGCTCTGTTGGTCTATAACCACATGCCATATCTATGATGTGCACAAAGACACTCCACTGTCGCTCTGTTGGTCTATAACCACATGCCATATCTCTGATGTGCACAAAGACACTCCACAGTCGCTCTGTTGGTCCATAACCACATGCTATACCTTGTGCCCAAAGCCACTCCACAGTCGCTCTGTTGGTCCATAACCACATGCCATATCTTGTTCCCAAAGCCACTCCACAGTCACTCTGTTGGTCCATAACCACATGCCATATCTTGTGCCCAAAGCCACCCCACAGTCGCTCTGTTGGTCCATAACCACATGCCATATCTTGTGCACAAAGACACTCCACATTCGCTCTGTTGGTCCATAACCACATGCCATATCTTGTGCACAAAGCCACTCCACAGTCGCTCTGTTGGTCCATAACCACATGCCATATCTCTGATGTGCACAAAGCCACTCCACAGTCGCTCTGTTGGTCCATAACCACATGCCATATCTCTGATGTGCACAAAGACACAGAGGTCAGATATCAGCGGCCATTACATGTCTCAGTTTAGACACACTTACCTGTTAGCCCACTCATCTGTGCCCCTTCACACGGATGCTGCAGGAGAGGAACAGCAGCATTCAGATGACGTCGACTTTGATGGTCATTTTCCTACTAGCCTACCACAGAAATCTGGAGACTCGGTCAGGATGATGGTCAATCAGGAAACAGGCTTCGTTCAGATTCACGCATGTCTCTAACTAGACAGAGAACTATCCTAAGCTTCATATACAGTAATGCGTCTGTTTCAACTTCTAGAACCCGGGAGGAGATGGATAAAGAGAGAGAGAGAGAGAGAGAGAGAGAGAGAGAGAGAGAGAGAGAGAGAGAGAGAGAGAGAGAGAGAGAGAGAGAGAGAGAGAGGAGTGATGGTCACCTGGACTAACACATTTAATCTGTGGACGTGCATGAGCACTGGCTGGCTGGGCGCTGGTTTACTGTGTAAACAGACGGAGAGAGAACCTGATATGTCCCTCAGCGTCTCAGATGGCCTGCTCTAAATCCCTCCTTTGTGTCCAGGCCCTTTTGCCCAGGCCCTTTATGGACATTCTGTCATCGCCAACAACACCAGGGCTCTTGTGTGTTTGAAAATGGATTATTGCCACTCGTGTGTAAACTGTGTGCAGGTTTTACCAAAGGCTTCCTAACAGGTGGAGGTACTTACTTTTTTGTTACGTAGAACACACCTTCAAGTTTATTTGTGCTGGGAATCAGCTCAGACCATGTAAAATACCCTCTTATTCCAGACAGTGCAGGCAATATTAGGTTACAGCACACAAAACTAAGTGACTGCACACAACATTCCCAGAATGGACAGAGTGGACATCATGCCGATTAGCATAATGGAGAGACAGCGGGTGTCGGTACAGCGGGTGTAGGTAGTACACTGTTAGCTGGGCCTGGATCCATCATGAACCTGAATCTGATTATGATTGTTTTTGCAGAAAGACTGTTAACATAAAATACATATAGGCCTAGGTCTGTGGTGTTTGACCTCATTTCAAATGAGTCTTTAATATTAGTATGACTTTGGTGCCCGAATCTGGGACTTCGTTTTATGGTGTGTAGAGTTTACACAAGGCTTGGAAAACATTAACGCCCATGATCCATTATGCCATTATGACATCAGCATTCTAAGTTCCCAGAGTTCCGCAGCCAGCTTGTAGCTGCTCTAATTAAAATAGGATATGTGGAAACGACATGGGGATTGTTGCTCTTGCTACTTGCTCACCATGGCGACGAGATGGAGTAATGTCTTGTTGACGTGCTCGTAATGTCCTGGATAAGTTACATATCCCTCCTGGACACAAATGTTTTATGCACTTTGATATGACATAATCTTGTTTTATGACATTCAGCATGGGTCATCCAATAAAAACGAGAGGTGGTACGTTTCCAGATGTAAACAGAGAACTCTGACTCCAGGGTGAAGTAGAGAGCTGGTCTGGGTCTTTTACATGGAGAGCCACACTTCACGAGGGTCCCAATTTGTCAAGATAAGCCCTGAAGCAAAACTAGTAGAACTGTTAATGACCCTGTGCTGTAATTGACCTGTATGGAGAGATACTTATGATGAACAAACAGACAACCATACAGTATAAACCTATGCAGAGGAGGACACAAACACATCTGCAGAAACCACTCTTGCTATACACACTGACATGGGTGGGTGAGAGAGAGAGGGAGGGGGAGAGAGAGAGGGAGAGAGAGAGGGAGGGGAGGGAGGGAGAGGGAAAGAGAGAGAACACAGATCTGTAGGTACTGTGTGCATATAAAGAGAGAAAAGTCAATTCCTCTTGTTAGCACCTCAACACACACAGACACACACACACACACACACACACACACACACACACACACATCTGTGTCAATGTGTCTCTCCTGAGACAGTAGCTGCTTAGACAGGGGATGTTGTATAGCTTGAACAGCTGTCCTGTGTTGGCCTGCACTTTAACCCCCAAAGACAGTTAAACAACATTAGGCATGGACATGGTAGTGTGTGTCTCTGTGTGTTTGTGTGTGTGTGTGTATGGACACTGCAGTGTGTGTCTGTGTGTGTGTGTGTGTGTGTGTATGGACACTGTAGTGTGTGTGTGTGTGTGTATTAGGCATGGACACTGTAGGGACTCCCATTTGCCATTTGGACACAAAGCTGCTCTATTCGAGACCAACAGCCTGTGACTAATACCAGCCCTCCCATGCACTCACTAGACACCCATTACAATATACTATTACTGTATACTATATATATATTGTAATAGCATATTGTACTTGACAGTGACATACTGTACATTCTGCTATCACAAAAGGCAAAAAGAAAAAGAAATATCAGAACTAATAGAGGGAGAGCAGATAGCTAACAAACGTTCAGAAAAAGTCCTGCTGGCAAATTTGAGGAAAAGTCGGTAAAGGGGCTATTTCGCACAATTTGAGGGTGCTGAATTCAAATATTTTGTTTACCAAGCTCAATTTTGAGTTTTAAGCTTGCTAATTAGCATAATTAGCATAATTCACATACATACACATACAGGAATTGCAAAAAATAAGGCATTAATATACTCTTTATGTATCAGATATGTTGTAGGACAGGACAGGAATTACCCCAATTACCCTCAAGTAGCAAGTGAAAATAAGCTAAAATTAAAATATAAATTGAAATAATAGATAAAAGTCAGTATGACGTTTAGAAACAAAATAGATTCCTTGATAATAAATTGATAGAATAGTACTGTAGGTGACTGCTAATTTTTCTGTAGAAAGTCCTTTGTCACTAACTATTATGAACAGTTGTCAGTCTTTACAGAGGATTTACACTGTATTTTTTTTTTTACTGTAAAGGCGACTGTGCTTGCCTAGTTAAAACATCTCACTGCAGAAAAATGGAAGAGTGTGCATGTTTGAGGAGTGCTGAAGAGTGCTATGGAGATTACATTATTTGCAAAGAATTTAGACAAGATATCCTTTATAGTGCAACAAAAAGAAACATTCTCCAGTGCATCATTACTGCATATGATGCTGAAAGGAAAGTGGACCTAGGACAAATCCTCAGCTATGAAGTGATTAATGTCCCTGTACTGTAGCTATTGCAGATAGTAATGGTTATTTGTGAAGTGAAAATAAGTCTATCCTCACAGTTGCTGTCTAGCAATGTGGAATGTCCAGTAGTGATCACTGCAAAAACTGCTCATTCAACACTGGTAATAGATGCCAAAGAAATCACTGGAAGGCCTAGGGTAGCCTACATCAGATGGCCTAAAGATTAGCAGCATTAAGTGATTTGCATGCAGTAATTTGAACACTGACCTTGATCTAGCCTACTTTGGCTATTTAAAAGTAATTTATTGCCAAAACACCACACAATATAAATGAGCTATAACAAACAATAAAGGATTTAATCACACACAAACTACTATTTGTACCAGAATTGACCAAAAGTGCACCAAATTCAACACAAATGACTCAATACACTTGGAGGAGGCCTGTGTCCTTTCTTTTCCAGATATTTTATGATTTGGATATCGTTTCAGTATCGAGTATAAAAATATTTATGGCAGGCATTGTATCGAAGTCATACTTTTTGGTATCATGACAACACTATGCCAGAGCCACTCTGTTTTCTCGATGTCGAGGATCGGAGGCTCTACCACCAACAAGTGATGCTGCTCAATGGCATATTAGAAGAGCACATTATCAAGCTCTAGTATGGAGGCAAGCACACATGGAGGCAGCCGTGGCCTACTGGTTAGCACTTCGGACTTGTAACCGGAGGGTTGCCGTGGCCTACTGGTTAGTGCTTCGGACTTGTAACCGGAGGGTTGCCGGTTCGAACCGCGACCGGTAGGCACGGCTTAAGTGCCCTTGAGCAAGACACCTAACCCCTCACTGCTCCCCGAGTGCCGCTGTTGTTGCAGGCAGCAGGGGCGCCTGCAGGAATTAATGCTATGGTACGCACACCCATCCCCCCCCCCCCCCCGAAAAAAAAAAAAAACGTTCACGCGTGGACAGTATTTTTCCTTTAGGTTCGTGCATACATAGCATAACATCCACATGCAATAATGCAACAACAACGTCTACAATTACCTATTCATTTGGGCAACTTTATCCATCCCTATACAGGCTAAAGCTACCTTTAGTTGTGTTATAGCTACTGTAACGTCTGGCTTTAAACAGCTGTAATGCAGTCATTCTGACAAGCACACCAATTGCTTAGCCAACCTTGTTCTTGCCCATCTTGAATAGCTCCTCTAGCTTTGTTGCCTCCATCCTTTCTGTTTTCGTTGTTTAAACTTGTGATATCCATGATGAGTATTGAGTTAGTGAATTAGCTCAACATTGTGTGCTGATAACCATATAGAAAGCCGAGTAAAAGAAAACAAAGTAGCCTATGCGTGCCTGCGTCGTATTCTCTCCTGCTCAAACATAATGCGGCGTTAATTTTTGATAAATGTTCACTAACTTTACTTAATAAAAAATTGTAAATAGCCTGATGGCATGCAACTAATGGGATACTGTGCATAGTTGGAAAGGTATGGTAGGCCAATATGGTGTGAATATACACACACACAAGGTACATTTTCTCTCGTTGTTGAGTGATGGTACGCACAGTGCGTACGGACGTACACCTGCAGGCGCGCCTGGCAGGCAGCTCACTGCGCCTTGATTAGTGTGTGCTTCACTTAACTGTGTGCTGAGTGTGTTTCACTAATTCACGGCTTGGGATAAATGCAGAGACCATATTTCCCTCACGGGATCAAAAGAGTATATATACTTATATATACCAAATCCAGTGTTACTGGAATTAAAATGTTTTTTACTTGTCGGTTGTTGCTGACGGTAGATGCAGTTCTGCATTAGGCTTATTCCCGCTATCTAAGATCATATGTACTGTAGGATATATTCTGAGTTGAAGGTTATCTGTGCAATTTGTTATTGTGATGAAATGCATTAAACACCACGAGTGACTCACTATGTTAGCAATAAAAATATGGTTGTGTTTTGATTAGAATTTCCGAGTTTATTACATGTTAACTGTAATCATGTTCCCATTAAATATGTTAATAAACTATAGTATGGCTTCTTTAATGCTCAAACATGTATTTAGAGAACACTTTTATTTGGTTTTAGTGATTACTTTTGAAATCAACCCAATTTAGGGAAAAATAAGCAAAGATAATCGCCATTTTATGTTAAAATGCTGATTATGCAGCTTAGATCTCAGAATTAAGCTTGGTAAACAAAATATTTAGAATCAGCACCCTCAAATTAGGTAAGAAGGGTGGTTTACCAACTTTTCCTCAAATTTGCCGTCAGAAGTTCTCTTCTGTGAAGCTGCTCTTCCTCTATAATGACTATTTCAATATATACAATTACAATAAATATATTCGAGACTCGATTTGAGGGAAAATATTTAAACTACTTTATATCTCATCTACATCAGAGGCATCTCACACAGTCTCGGAGATGTATTTCACACAGTGGTGGTCGGCCTTTGATTGGACTGTCGACAGCTAAGCACCAGTCATCACATCGGTTTGCATATGGTCAGGAGCGATGTAGAGGTACGCCTGTGTGTGTGTGTGTGTGTGTGTGTGTGTGTGTGTGAGAGATAATTTACGAGGTCCTCACATGCAGTGTTGCCAAACGTTGTGAGAAGAGTCGGGGGTCTACAGTGGGGCCACGGTTGAGATGGAAGTGTATATACACACAGTCATGGCTCAAAGTTGGACACACACACACACACACACACACACACACACACACACACACACACACACACACACACACACACACACACACACACACACACACACACACACACACACACACACACACACACACACTGACACGCACACATACACACACACTGACACACACTGACACACACACACACACACACACACACACACACACACACACACACACACACACACACACACACATATGCAATGCCCTTTCCCATAAAGTTATTGTTCAACTGGGAATATACACACTCTCTGGGAAAAGGGGATCTTAAGGTAAGGCACACATACTGTATGGGAAAAGGGGATGTTAAGGTAAGGCACACACACTCTCTGGGAAAAGGGAATCTTAAGGTAAGGCACACACACTCTCTGGGAAAAGGGGATGTTAAGGTAAGGCACACATACTGTATGGGAAAAGGGGATGTTAAGGTAAGGCACACATACTGTATGGGAAAAGGGGATGTTAAAAGGGGATGTTAAGGTAAGGCACACATACTGTATGGGAAAAGGGGATGTTAAGGTAAGGCACACACACTGTGTGGGAAAAGGGGATGTTAAGGTAAGGCACACACACTGTATGGGAAAAGGGGATGTTAAAAGGGGATGTTAAGGTAAGGCACACATACTGTATGGGAAAAGGGGATGTTAAGGTAAGGCACACACACTGTGTGGGAAAAGGGGATGTTAAGGTTAGGCACACATACTGTATGGGAAAAGGGGATGTTAAGGTAAGGCACACACACTGTGTGGGAAAAGGGGATGTTAAGGTAAGGCACACATACTGTGGGAAAAGGGGATGTTAAGGTAAGGCACACACACTCTCTGGGAAAAGGGGATGTTAAGGTAAGGCATACATACTGTATGGGAAAAGGGGATGTTAAGGTAAGGCACACATACTGTATGGGAAAAGGGGATGTTAAGGTAAGGCACACATACTGTATGGGAAAAGGGGATGTTAAGGTAAGGCACACATACTGTATGGGAAAAGGGGATGTTAAGGTAAGGCACACATACTGTATGGGAAAAGGGGATGTTAAGGTAAGGCACACACACTGTGTGGGAAAAGGGGATGTTAAGGTAAGGCACACACATACTGTGGGAAAAAGCGACACAAATGATTTCATGTTCTTTACAGAACAAGCAAGTAAAGCACATGGAACTGCCATGAAGACAATTCAACATAAAAGCATCTATGTGCAGTGCATTGTTGGCATCCTTTGGGCTTGGAGCATGTGTGTGTGTGTGTGTGTGCATGTGTGTAGGTGTGTGTGTGTGTGTATGTATGTGTGTATGTGCGCGCATGTGTTTGTGTGTGCATGTGTGTGTGTGTGTGTGTTTGTGTTGTGTGTGCATGTGTGTGTGTGTGTTGTGTGTGTGTGTGTGTGTGTGTGTGTTGTGTGTGCATGTGCATGTGAGTGTGTGTGTGTGTGAATGTGTGTGTGTGTGTGTGTGTGTGTGTGTGTGTTTGTAATGTGTGTGTGTGTGTGTGTTGTGTGTGTGTTGTGTGTGCATGTGAGTGTGTGTGTGTGTGTGTGTGTGTGTGTGTGTGTGTGTGTGTGTGTGGCTTGGAGCATTGCCTGAGCCCAGTGACCAAGAACACTCAACAAGGAAGACTGTGTGTGGTAGGCTGACCTCTCCAGCAGCCCTCTGAGCCAGACTACTTCTAATTAAACAGGGAGGGGCTTTAATTAAACATGGAGGAGCTTTAACAGGGAGGAGCTTTAATTAAACAGGGAGGGGCTTATAATTAAACAGGGAGGAGCTTTAACACACACTCTGTGCTCATTTATTTATTCACAGTGTTTGTTTTGTACGTGACACACAATGCCCACACGCTTCTGTTCATCATCATCTGCTGTTCTCTAGAGCACATGGAGTTGCTCTGTGTATGACATGCATTATACAAATAAAACTGCCTTGCCCTGCCCTGCCTTAAAGCATCCCCCCCCCTGCATAAAGCATCCCCCGCCCCCTGCATAAAGCATCCCCATGCCCCCTGCATAAAGCATCCCCATGCCCCCTGCATAAAGCCTCCCCCGCCCCCTGCATAAATCCCTGCCCCCTGCATACATCCCCACCCTCTGTATAATGAAATTCTGTTTGGATTCTGTCTGTCCATTAGGGGTGTAAAGGTACACGTATTTGCACCGAAGCATTTAGGTACAGGACGTTAGGCTCCATACAGAAGCGTTTAGGTGCAGGACGTTAGGCTCCATACAGAAGCGTTTAGGTGCAGAATGTTAGGCTCCATACAGGACGTTAGGCTCCATACAGAAGCATTTAGGTACAGGACGTTAGGCTCCATGCAGAAGCGTTTAGGTGCAGGACGTTAGGCTCCATACAGAAGCGTTTAGGTGCAGAACGTTAGGCTCCATACAGGACGTTAGGCTCCATACAGAAGCATTTAGGTACAGGACGTTAGGCTCCATACAGAAGCGTTTAGGTACAGGACGTTAGGCTCCATACAGAAGCATTTAGGTGCAGGACGTTAGGCTCCATACAGAAGTGCAGGCACGTGCAGAGAAGGGGGGCTACAGGGGCTCTAGCACCTGCCCTTTTGCCCCTTTGATGTCCAAGTGCCCTTTTGACAAGACCCGTTTTTTACTTTTTAAAATTTGTAATACTTCCGCTAGTTCCAACGTGAATATTCGCTCTAATGTCTCATTAATAGTTTGTGAAATTAGAAATGTACAAAAATAACAATTTTCTGTGTTAATTGAAAATGCCTTGCGGCCACCAATCCTTGACGTCATACATTCAGTGAACTCTCAGAAGGTGCACGCAGGCACAGTGCTGCAGGAGACGTTTGGGAGCACGGTAAGGTCACTTGGCAGTTAGCCTATCTGAACATGCAATAGTATTCACCTTAGAGATAGAGAATAAAATGTTTAAAGTTGTTTCATGTTTAATGAGGTAGGCTATCAAACCCGTTTTAACCATGTCATGGTCCATCCATTTCAATAACCTGGCAGCTTCGAAGGCTGAACGTTCATTCTGTTTAGGTTGCTATGTTATAGTAGCTTAGGTTAGTAGACCTAGTTCATAAAACAGAGTAGGCAAACCTTTTCTAAATCGTCATAAGCCGACGACATAGGCTACTGTAGTTGTTTAACTAACCCAACTCCACACGTCGTTCTCTGTTTACAGAAGGCTACGCGTCATTTCACTCAGTGGCCACACGCACAGCACGTGAATCTGCAAGACACCAGCTTGCTAATGGTGGTAGTTCACTGTGATAAACATTAAAATTATAGCCTGACAAGCCAGACTAGGCAATAACATATTTGCTGCCGCTAGGGTGAGTCTAGATTTCTAGGCTATTAAAATTAGCTTTGAATTTAATCAATAAGATGTAGCCTTATAGCCTATGATCTCTGTGTAGACAATAGCCTAATGAAAACTGAAAAGACCTATCTGTCTGTGCCCTGGCTACAGTAGGCCTACAGGATGCACTCCTATTGAATTTTCAGAACCAAGGAGAGAAATGAGAAAAATGTGTTACAGCTCTGTCTGCTATTTACACCCATTCTTCTTGATACATAATGAATAAATATGAAAATGTATAAAATGTTGATACAGTGTGATGGAATATGTTTTATTTTGATATAATTTGCATGTAGCCTATGTATTCTCTATTGGGTTGTAATCAAAATGAAGTTTTAAATAAAGTTAACACGTTTTCTGAAAATTTTGTTCCACGTGCCCTTTTTTTAAATTTGAGCCCCTGCCCCTTCAAAGGTCTCTGCACGCCCCTGCAGAAGCGTACAGGACGTTAGGCTCCATACAGAAGGGTTTAGGTGCAGGACGTTAGGCTCCATACAGAAGCATTTAGGTGCAGGACGTTAGGCTCCATACAGGACGTTGGGCTCCATACAGAAGCGTTTAGGTGCAGGACGTTAGGCTCCATACAGATGTGTACAGGACGTTAGGCTCCATACAGAAGCGTTTAGGTGCAGGAAGTTAGGCTCCATACAGAAGCGTTTAGGTACAGGACGTTAGGCTCCATACAGAAGCGTACAGGACGTTAGGCTCCATACAGATGTGTACCGAATGTACCAAATGCAGTCTTTAACAGTAATCAACAGCAGCACAGAGGTCTCCATTGATTATTTGAATGTTCTTAGTTATTTATACTAATGTTTGATAAATTACTCATCAGGTCAAGATCTGGTCATTTTCAGTCCAAGAGCAGTTCCTGTTTTTTGGTCATGAACCCAGCGTGATAAATGTCATCATTAAATTGATGACAGTCTCTTTTTCCATCTCTTCAGGTCTTAACCCACTGCCACAGCCCTGCAGCATGCATGTAATAGTTAAGGAGGGAATGGCAAGATCAGAAAAAGAAAATAATATATAGAATAGAATAGAATAATCGGATGTTATCCTATGGTTGCTGAGTGACATTCAAATGAGTTGACGGTCATATTCCAAATGAAGAGACCATTGGAAATTGGAATGTGACCGTCAGCTCATTCGATTGCCACTCAGCAAACGTAGGATTACATCGGAAAAATATGCAGCGGTCTCTTAATTTTTTCCAGAGCTGTAAATATATTTAGATAATTCTTCTACATGCCACAAACAGCTTACTCTTGTATTTATGGGAAACCATTTTTAAAACAGCACTTATATCAAAGACAATGACAACAACTGGTGTTTATATTACATGCATCATATTTAAGAGTTACACACACAAACACACACACACACACACACACAGTCGGCCTGCCATCTGGCACCACAAGCCCAAACACACTCAAGTGCCCACTGGCCGCCAGCTCTGCTATGCTGAGGTCACTGACCAATAGACCAGTCTAGGGATCTCTGGGAAATGCAGATTTGTTCTCCAGTGTGGGATGTGTGAATTATGATGATTCCCCAAGCATAGTGTGAGGTATAGATTTCCACAGTTGTATGAGGGGCACATGAAGTATGAATTAGGATAGCTTTCACATACATTATAGGGCCCAACAGGAAGTGTAGACAGATTACAAAACGTGAGATGGAAACTTAATTTGGTATTTTTCTCATTAAGGTGCACAACTAGCTCACTGATGAGATGCACTGGATTTAGCCTTTACTGCATCAGAAGTGGCAAGAAAAATGTATTTCACTTGAGGGATGAATAAATGATGCTGGTTATAAAAGAGTTTCTTGCAGTAATTAAAAAGGAGGAAACCATGTTGTTGAATTGACATATCTGATTTTGAGGTGTTTGGTCGTTGAGGACAAAACATCGAGTTTTTGTGAATTTATCTTGATTTAAGTAAAAAATGTAAACAATGCACAAAAATGTACAAACAAATGTACAATGCACAAATACAATAAATTAAAAAAAAGTAAAATTAAATAAAAACATGCAGAGCATGAACTGAATCATCTTTAAAAGTTAGAAAGCTAGTAATGAATTGCGCCCACAGTAATTATAGTCATCATTAAGTAAACTGGATGAGTGTGCAGTGCCTGATTTAGCTCATCAGCAGGGAACGTGGACAGATGTTTGGCCCAGCTTCCTCTGACTCACCCTGTCACAACACGAGCTCACAATAGAACAGTCTGTAGCCGAGGACTCATTTCCTGTCTGGCGGACCAACTTCCACTTTCTAAACGGAAAAAAAAGACAAGGCCACTTTCACTACACTTAACAGTTTCAACACGCCATGCAGAGATGTTGGACTGCTTATCCCTGGCTGTCTGCAGCTTCAGAAGGCACTCTTACTGTAGATATAAGTGTGAGCCTGATGAAGCAGAACTGAGCATCACCTCATGCCTAAAAAACAATGGAGGATTATTGAGTGTTCTAATTCTAATGCATTCTAATGATTCCAATGCAGTTGAAGTGTACACATCGATGGTTCCATGGTAGGAAGCTGCACAGGTCTGCTGCGGAGTATAGTCACTGTACACTCTTAAAACGGAGATGTGTAGAGAAACAACGCAAGTTATGTTATTGTCAACACATATTGTGTAACAAATAAAAAAGGAAACAACACAAACTGTGGAAACAGATGTACAGTATAAACAATGCAAGTTGCGTTGTTTTCAACACATTTGTTTTAAGAGTGTAGTGAGCTACACAGGTCTGCTGTGGAGTATGGTCACTGTAGTGAGCTACACAGGTCTGCTGTGGAGTATGGTCACTGGCAGCGATGCCAGTTGGTTTAACATGTGCCCCCACCGGCCTCGTTCAGTCCCTGTGCACTGCAGCGGCTGCCAAGTGCAGACAGCCATATAAACTGTACCACACAGGCCCGTGTGTTGCTCTTGACCGTGTGCCAGACACAACACCCCAAGCCCTCTCTGCTCACTCCACAACTTAGCACCTCTGGCCCCGCAAGCACAGCGCGCTGGACGTGGCTATGACTGCTGGTGTTACTTTCATTACTGTTATCATTATGTTCTCCTTGGGTTAGAAGGGGTGGGGGGCGGACTAAAGACAAAGACAGACTCAACTCAAGGTGTGCGGAGGCTATAAGGATTTAACACATGTCCGAATATAGCAGCTGGAATCTCAGAAGGGGCCAGATCGGAACCAGACGGGGCCTGACCACTCCACTCCGATCCAGAGCTGGGCAGCTGTCAAGGCCGCCTGTGTCTGTCTTTTCCACACCAAGTCTCCAAGCCGCGGTCCAGCCCGCCTCTTCATCTCCCTCCAGCCCGCCTCTCCATCTCCCTCAGCGTCAGGTCTTCTGATGCCTTTATGCCTCTTCATCTCCCTCAGCGTCAGGTCTTCTGATGCCTTTACTCCACAGCTTTCTTTGGCTGGTTTAGTTGTCCATGTGTCTGGGGAGCAAATGGCCCTTTGTGTGTGTTGCATTCCAGCCTCATGTGTGTGTGTGTGTGTGTGTGTGTGTGTGACACGATGGCTGTGCTGCGTCTGTAGATTTATCAGATGTGTAGAGACACGATGTCTGTGCTGCGTCTGTAGATTTGTCAGATGTGTAGAGACAGACATGGGGCCCTATCATGACATTCTAAAGCGCATCGTCACTCGTCAAAAGTCTATTCAAATTTAGTAGGATGTCCAGTTCACATTGGGAGGGGTTTCGTTATCAAAAGTGGAGTGCATGGCGCAACAAGGTGTTCCTAGGTTTTTTAATCAGTCATATGGGTGTGTTTGGGGCGTAACATCATTTTAAACCAATGAGAATGACATCTGTCATTCCCTTCAAAGGCGCAAAGTGCGATATGTCAAATAAATGCATCGGTATTTTGGCATTCAACGGCGCATTTGAAGGAGGCTGCTTGAGAGAGTGTATGGAATAGTCATTCTTAAACCATGCTTTACTTAAACCTAGCATAGCCTTCACGCATTTCCACTCGTCTATTATTTGAACTCATTGGCAAAGTGAAACTAACTTCACCAAGGAGTCAGTCAACGACAAGACAGTTATATGCAGTTACTTTCACTATTGACTGACAATGGGTTACCACCGAAAACATAGGCTAGAAAAAGCAACACTTACCCTAATATTGCTCAAATGACTGAATAAAACAACATTTATCTTGCAGAGGAGTTGCTTATATCTCGTGACAGTGCGTCTTCAGCTGTGCTCCATATGTGTCTCTCGCCTCTCCCCTAATCACTTTTAACCGTCATTACCAATTTGCAAATGATGGTGAATAACTACTCATCATGAGATGTACAGTATTTCATAATATCTTTATTCTAATTATGTTTCCCATTGTAATCGTGCAATTTGTAATGCTTTGCATGGACGTGCGCTGGTGTGCGTTCATGAATGATAGAAGGATGGTGCGTGCACCTGCCAATATGACTGTTGACATGCGCTCTTAAAATAGCATATGAACAACTCGCCACTGACTTCTGACCAGGTTTAGGTGGTGTATAATAGCGATTTTTAGACAACGCGCTAGGACCCTCCCTAGGTTGTTAATTGCCACAACCCTGGGCGCAATGCTTAAAAAATAAACAAAATACCGAATTTAATTTGCGCGGGTGAAAAACGAACTTTACGCCATGCGCTGGTGCCCAAAATACAGCCCATGATGTCTGTGCTGCGTCTGTATTTATCAGATGTGTAGAGACACGATGGCTGTGCTGTGTCTGGAGTCCCATTGGGATGGAGAGATCAGAGCCTCACCACATGCTGGAATGTTCTCTCACATCTACCCAGGGCCCTCGTTGTCTGTGCCTGAGCAATACTCAACCAGATCTTTGGACAGAGGGTGCATACAGTAGTGGTATTGGTGTGTGCTGAAACTCTTTACATACAGTGTTATGGAAAGGAAAGGAAACTGTTTAATCGAACAATCACTTCTGTTTTTCCACTTTGGAGATCTCCACCCTCTCGTCTCTTCCTCTCTTCTCCACCTCCTTCTACTCTCTCCTCCACCCTCTCCACCGCCTCCCTGGTTTGAGGTCTTCCCTCAGGGGCTCTGTAAGGCAGTTAACTGCACAGGCAGCCGTGGCCCCTTCACCGCCAAAGACAACAAGAGGGAGTGCCGGCAGCTTGATGAGGCTGGACAGAGAGAGAGAGAGAGAGAGGAAAGAGAAGGAAGAGGAGAAAGAATGATGATGAGGAGGAGGACGAGGAAGAGCTAAGAAAGGAAACAGGCAAAGACAAATCTCAAAAGAAGAAAGAAAGACAGAAAGATAGAAAAAAAAGAAAGGAGATGTAGGGACAGAAAGAGCGAGCTGGTGTGGTGATGTGTCTCCTCCTCCTCTCCTCCTCCTCCTCTCCTCCTCCTCTCCCTCCTCCTCTCCTCCTCCTCCTCCTCTCCCTCCTCCTCCTCCTCTCCTCCTCCTCCTCTCCTCCTCCTCCAGAAAGAGCGAGCTGGTGTGGTGATGTGTCTCCTCCTCTTTTCTTCACCCTCTCCCTCCTCCTCCTCTTTTCTTCACCCTCTCCCTCCTCCTCTCCTCCTCTTTTCTTCACCCTCTCCCTCCTCCTCCTCTCCTCCTCCTCCTCTCCTCCTCCTCCTCTCCCTCCTCCTCTCCTCCTCCTCCTCCTCTCCTCCTCCTCCTCCAGAAAGAGCGAGCTGGTGTGGTGATGTGTCTCCTCCTCTTTTCTTCACCCTCTCCCTCCTCCTCCTCTCCCTCCTCCTCTCCTCCTCCTCCTCCTCTCCTCCTCCTCCTCCTCCTCCTCCTCCCTCCCTCCTCCTCCAGAAAGAGCGAGCTGGTGTGGTGATGTGTCTCCTCCTCTTTTCTTCACCCCTCTCCCTCCTCCTCCTCTTTTCTTCACCCTCTCCCTCCTCCTCCTCTCCTCCTCCTCCTCTCCTCCTCCTCCTCTCCTCCTCCTCCCTCCTCCCTCCTCCTCCTCTCCCTCCTCCTCCAGAAAGAGCGAAGGCTGGTGTGGTGATGTGTCTCCTCTTTTTCTTCACCCTCTCCCTCCTCCTCCTCCTCCTCCTCTCCTCCTCTCCTCCTCCTCCTCCCTCCTCCTCCTCCTCCTCTCCTCCTCCTCCTCCTCCTCCTCCTCCCCTCCTCCTCCTCTCCTCCTCCTCCAGAAAGAGCGAGCTGGTGTGGTGATGTGTCTCCTCCTCTTTTCTTCACCCTCTCCCTCCTCCTCCTCTCCTCCTCCTCCTCTCCTCCTCCTCCTCCTCCCCTCCTCCTCCAGAAAGAGCGAGCTGGTGTGGTGATGTGTCTCCTCCTCTTTTCTTCACCCTCTCCCTCCTCCTCCTCTCCTCCTCCTCCAGAAAGAGCGAGCTGGTGTGGTGATGTGTTGTGTGTCTCCCAGCTGTTTCATGAGGGCCTTCATTTCCCATCTGTCCCCCTGGCTGGAGTCCCATCCTGAAGCCTGAGAGATGAGATCCTGAGAAGGCCAGAGAGGCCCAGGGGGTTATGGGATAAAAGAGCTCTGGACGGACAACCTGTCCACTTTTATTAACCTCCTACGGGCAACGGTGACGCAACACAGACTCTATGAGTCCTCTCCCTGGGGCGTTTGGGCATTCCCAACACAGACTCTCTGAATCCTCTCTGGGCAGGTCCATGGAAGGCACTTCATGGTTGCTTCCTGATTCGGATTACAAAGTAAAGAAGTGGTCCACTGTCAGAAGAGAGGTGGTCAGGTGGTCCAGCCGGAGGGCCCAGGGTCAGCTGGATCATTGCTCCAGGCGGAGGGATGGTGTGTGTGTGGGTAGGGGGTTTGATGGATGGATAGTGTGTGTGGGTAGGGGGTTTGATGGATGGATGGTGTGTGTGTAGGGGGTTTCTCAGGGGGCCCTCATGGGGGTGGTGGTGGTTTGTGTGTGTGGAGGTGTGTGTGTGTGTGTGTGTGTGTGTAGGAGTATGTGTGTGTGTGTGTGTGTGTGTGTGTGTATATGTAGGAGTATGTGTGTGTGTGTGTGTATGTGTAGGAGTGTGTGCGTGTGTGTGTGTATATGTAGGAGTATGTGTGTGTGTGTGTATGTGTGTGTGCGTGTGTGTGTGTATATGTAGGAGTATGCGTGTGTGTGTGTATATGTAGGAGTATGTGTGTATGTGTGTGTGCGTGTGTGTGTGTATATGTAGGAGTATGCGTGTGTGTCAAGTCAAGTCGGCTTTTATTGTCAATTTCTTTACATGCACTGGTCATACAAAGAATTGAAATTTCGTTTCTTACTTTCCCATGCAGACATAGACATGCTTTAAATACAGACATAGACATACTATAGACATAGCCATAGACAATAAACATTAAATTAAAGTGCAAGACTGAAATATAGAACATGTATGTATCAAAATAGAAATATAGGACATATATATATATAAAAAATAGAGGTAGTTGTGTTGTATATTTATATAGTCTTAACAGTTACATGAAGTTTAAACTTGTGCTTGTGTGACCTGTATATTTACATTGATATGCAGTATGCAGTAATTTCAAGTATATCAGGCTTGATGTGAAGCAGCAACACGTTAGGCTGCGCAGTCACAGTGCAGTTCCACAGGGCGGTGTTGGGGGGGGGGGGTTAGGTGATGGATCCTAGTTTCCCTGGTTCCTGGCTGGCTGGTGGGTGGGGCTGTCAGTGATGGGAGAGTGGGTAGAGTGTTCAGCATCCTGATTGCTTGGTGTGTGTGTATATGTAGGAGTATGTGTGTGTGTATGGCACATACTTGGCCTCCTGACAGACACCTGAGTACAGGGCTTGAGAGGTGGGGGGGGGAGGTGGGGTGAGGACAGGGCTGGAGAGGTGGGAGGAGGTGGGGGTTTGGTGGGGCAGCCGCTGTGTTTTTGAAGTGTAGGGTTACCACGGCTACCTGCCTCTCAGCTGAGGTCGGACCTCTGGTCTGTTTTCCCATCTGGTCTCCACGTGCGCAAGGACGGAACCAGAGCCGGAGCGTCCGCACTGAGGAGGTGGACACGCCAACACATGATTGGCTCAGCTCTCCGTTTGGAAGGGTGAGAGTAACACCAAATAAAGCCCTCAACTGTCTGGCAGAGCGCATTACAACAGGCCTGCGAGACGTCTTCAAATGACCTCAAATGTTTTAAACAAATGGGTGATCATTAGGCCTGAGAGACGTCTTCAAATTACCTCAAATGTTTTAAGCAAATGGGCGATCATTTCATCTGAAACGGGGTCGGCTGCAGCCAGCCTTGAGGCAGATGCTGTCAGATGTTGTCACATTTTCTTTGGTCTTCTAAAGGCCTCTATTGTGCAGCGCTCCACAGCGCTCTCGTAACCTGACTTTCATGTGTCTGTCCTTGTCTCACGTCGGCCTGTTCACTAGCTCTCCGCTCCTATTTTTCCACATGCAAACATGACCCGTAACCATGGCAACGTCATGTTTACCATGGCGACAGCTCCTGACTCCTCCGGTAGCTTTGCGGATGCTACGGCTCCTTTGTGACTAGCTAAATCCGTGATTACACATGTGCTGCCACAGCTGGGTTTCCCATCACTGCAGCTCAGGTGCAAGCATGTGGTCCAGCTCTTTAAAGTGGACGGGGCCGCGAAGCGGCTCCTCTGCTGATCGAGGCTCCTGAATGCGGAGTCAGGGGCTGTTTAAGTGATTATAAACGATGGGAAGCGCGGTCGACTCTGACGCCGAAAGGCATCGGACCTTGTTGATTGATTACTTTCTGTTGTTTTTGAGGATGGTTGTCTTGGGCTGTTGTGCTCCAGTGTGGGTTTATGTGAAGCCTCTGACCCAGTTCCCAGAGCTCCAGTTTATGTGAAGCCTCTGTGCTTCTCTGAGCCAGTGTGCTGTTTGGAGAATCAGAAAGATCCATCTGGGCTGGTGTGCAGCACTGATTCATACACCAGTAAATCTTATCAAGTAAGATAGATGTCCCGCCGAGTAGAAATATCACTTCCTCAGATGGTGTGTATACAAGCACACACACACACATTAGACACACACACATTGCGCGCGCACACACACACACACACACTGACACAAACACACACACACACACTGACACATACACACACACACACACACACACACACACACACACACACACACACTGACACACACACACACAC
>NC_063203.1:29984843-30014843 GCF_017589495.1 Alosa alosa
ACAGGCCTGTTTACTCTGCCGTGTCACGCTGTGCCGGGCCTTCTGGGTAATCTGAGGAGGACAGATGACATCTCAGAGTACAAGATCCGTCGTTTGATCTCACCAGACCTTTGAGCACAGCAAATGGTGCCTTTCTCCCAGATGAGGAGAGAAGGTGACTAATATGACTCATTGCATGTGCTACCGGCTCCAAGGTTGGTTCTCAATCGCTGACTGTCTCTCCATCCTGTACTTAAGCTACTGGGAACAGCCACTTTAGACTAACGCAAAACAGGTGACCTGCCTCCCTCCCCCCCCCCCTCAATTACTGTCAAAGGATCCAAAGCAACCAGATAGTTGCCAGACTTAAGGGAGATTCATTGACTCCCTCATTCGATGTGGTTTGTGGCAGTGTTGGTAAACATCCAGACTGGTGGCTCTCCAGTCGCCCACTGGCAAGGGCAGAATATCACAGGAAGGACTGTCCCTGTGGGCCCTGTGTTTGCTACGCATCAGTACTGTAACTCCAGCGGTGCCCAGGGGCCCCTGTTATTGCCTACACATCAGTACTGTTCCTGTGGCCCTGTGTTTGCCTACTGTACGCATCAGTACTGTAACTCCAGCGGTGCCCAGGGGCCCCTCGTTGCAGTCCCTAACCCCCCCTCCTCCTCTCAGAAAGCGGCTGTAATCTGGAGCGGTCCTTATCGGAGGCGGAAGAGAAAGCCTCCAGGGCCAGTGGCTTCCAGCTCTTCTGAGTTGGCTAATGAAGGCGGGGTGTGGAGAGGACCGGAGGGGTTAATTAAGAGGAAAATGTGCTGGTCACTACATCTGAGATACGTCCACATCTGGACCTTGTTTCCACTGACAGGGAGTAAGAGCCCTTCCCACACTCATGTTACTGGAAGACATGATTACTATTTTTGTTCTGTGTCTGTAATGTGGGTTTTTTTAACGGCATCAGGATTATGTAGTGATGTTAAAAAAAAAACAGTGAAAAATGCTTACTGAAAAATATACTCTAGCTGAATGAATAAAGCATTGTGAAATCACCACAACATTTCCAGCGTTCCTGTATTTCACGAGCTGCAGGGCTCAGTTTCCAGTCAAGAGTTCCACGCTCATTTGAGACCGTTATTCTCATTCACCCTCATTTGAGACTGTTATTCTCCATTTTCATTGCCTTATTCCTACCGTTTCAAAGGGCCATAACCTGGTCACTGACGTGTGCATTCTTCTAAGATCTTCATGTCACATTCTCTTGACTATTGTTACAGTAACAGACTCGTTATGACCGAGGCGGCTTTTAAACATGATTGATGTGTGCAAATACGCCAAATAACTGCACAGAGGGATCTGATGAATGGAGTCCATTTAAACATCTCCAAAAGGCAATTTACAGCAGGTGTGATGCCTGCCAGGGGTTTGTGTGTGTTTGTGTGTGTGTGTGTGTGTGTGTGTGGATGGTGGGAGATGGGTTTCCTCCTGACCACAGCGGAGTGAGGGGACAGGAGAGGAGAGAAGTGGGCCGGGCCGAAAGATGAATCTCTCTCCTGTGCCGACCAGGCTGAGGTGCGGATTCTGGAACGCCGTCGCGAAATTCCGCCGCCAGCCTGAACGTGGAAGGGTGAGAATCTACGAGAGAGAGAGAGATAAAAAGAGAGAGAGAGAGAGAGAGAGAGAGAGAGAGAGAGAGAGAGAACGCGGTGGGGGGGACAACAGGAGCCCTGATCTGTGGCTACTACAGTACCTTACTGTATTCCATCCTTTAAATGTGTGTGGGGTTGTTAAATTTACGATTGTCTTGGTCTCTGAAGGAACTCCTCGGAGTCTCAGGGCTCATCAACACCACCACACTGCCGCTGTAGGGCCCTCTGCCAGGCTGTGTTTCTATGTTCAAAAGGCCTCCTCAGAGCCGCTGTGTAATGTCCAGTCGCGCCCATCGTAAGAGCAGAAGAGAGGGGTATCGGCCGCCAACTGCCCTCAGAAATATGTCTCACCCCTCACAGGCATCCTGCTCCTGTCCGCTCTCACATTTTTTCCTCCAGCTTTCATGATTTCTCACTTGCCTCAAAGCTCTCAAAGTGTTTTCTCTCTCTCTCTCTCTCTCTCTCTCTCTGTTATTTCTCTCTCTCCCTCCTTTTTTCTGTCTTTTTTTTCTCCTTTTTTTTCTTTTAGTCACAGAGCAGAAATGTGGGCTGCCAGATTCGAGACTTCTGGCATTACTGCACTGATGCCTATAATGGCTAGAGGGGGAAAAATAGTATGTGTGTGTGCGTTTTTGTGTGTGTGTATGTGTGTGCATGCGTGTTTTTTGTGTGTGTGTGTGTGTGTGTGTGTGTGCGTGCGTGCGTGCCATACTTGTCAACATTTAGCTTTCCAAAAACGGGAGATTTTTGTTCAGGGTGGGGGGGGGGGCAGTGTTTATACCAGATCTGTGTTTGCATATTTAATAAGTTTCATACACGTGTTTCAACACTGCATTTCGGTCATTGCTTTTACCTTACCATTACCTTACGCATGCCAGTTATGTATCCACCAGCTGCCTGCCTGCAGCCTACTTCCAAAACTCCAAAGCTGCTTGCTGTCAGATTTGGTTCCGAGGGAACAAGTTCAGTGTATCAACAACACTCAATAACAGTTTATGTGATGTGCTAATCAATTAAATTCCCAACAATTTCACAACAGCTAGTTCTGGAGTAGGCCATTCAACTAGCCCGCTTGCTTACGACGAGACTCAGGCTGCGCAGTCGGCACCCGCTTCCTGATTTGGGTTTTGGGTTGCCTGGTTTTAGCCTATCACAAAACGGTTGAAATTGAAACTAAGTGATCGTGTATGTGTAGGGTGTATTTCATACACAATCTGGCAACCTGAATGGATCAATGATTTTAAAATGAAGTTTGATGGCCATGCAAATTTCCAGGATAAATAACAAAACGGGAGGGTGCTGGGAGATGACCTTGAAATACGGGAGAAACCCGGGAAAAACGGGAGTGTTGACAGGTATGGTGCGTGCGTGTGTGCCTGTGTGTGTGTGTGTGTCTGTGTGTATGTGTGTGCATGTGTCTGTGTGCGTGTGAGCCTGTGTGTGTGTGTGTGTGCCTGCGTACAGTACATGCCTGTGTGTGTGTGTGTGCAGGTTAAAGAGTGTAACTTGGCTCAGTCCCTAAAGAGCTCCACGGTGCACAGCACACAGCTTTAAACAGAGTTGTTTTTGTAAAGCTGTTTCAACATCAAACAGGCCATTAGGAGCGGACGACGCAGGGCAGGAAATTGAGACGCATCGGGATGGGGCCTTATTATGGTTTCAACACCTCATTTACCTGCCCAGGGCTGGAAAACAGACGGCCAGCCTGACGCACCAGGTTGAACCTGCGATACACCTCAGGGTAAACGGTACGTTAAAACGGTAAAGTGCTTAAGTGTTTACATTTGTTACAGTGCTTTATTTACAAATAAGTCTGGAGTATTGGTTAGTTGGCTATACACTTGGTTTGTGTATGTGTTGACCTTGACACTGCAGGAATGCAATGCCTGTAATGATGAGTGGATGATGCCAAATGCTAGATTCTCCACCCTCTTCACCCCATCATGATGTTTATGAAGCAGCGTTGGAGCTGTGGACTATGGAGCAGGCAGCAGTGGTTCTGATCCAATCCCAGAATCCCATGCAGACCCCACATTCAGTGTCCACACAGCTGAGGCTGGGGGCAGGAGCAGGGGGATGTTGCCCATCATTACTTGTGCCTGTCTTCCCATATTCTTTAGAGGAAGGAAAGAGTGAGGCAGAGAGAGAGAGAGAGAAAGAGAGAGTGTGTGTGTGAGAGAGAGGCCATGTTAAATAAACATGGCTGCAGCTGAGCCCAGGGGAGCTACTGTGCAGAGGGGAAATGGTCTTTAGTTCCGCTCTCTGTGACGCGACAGCTCTGAGATGGACACTGGATCCTACTGGGAGACCAGAGGCCTGGAAATGGAGAGAGTCAGAGAGAGAGAGAGCACAGGAGGGGAGGGTAGATATATAGATATATAGATAATAAGTAGGTAGGTAAGTAGGTAGGTAGATACATAGATAGATTTGTATAGATGTTTTATAGACTCAGTTTACTGTGGATGTATGCTTTTTGGTATATAGTTCAAGAGGTCAAAGCCTTCAGTCTTAATGACTTTAGCAGCCTCAGTACTGATGTGGTCCCACTATAGCGGTCTCAACTCCGCAGCCAAACTGACCCACAGGAGCTCTAACAAGAGGTCATTTTCACATGGAATACTCTTCTTAAGCCGAGTTTGAAAATCAGAGAGTGAAGTGAAGACTCACAAACAAAAACTCACCAGCATACACTCTTAAAACAAATGTGTTGTCCCTACCTGGACACAGAGATGTGTTAAAAAAAACAATGCAAGTTGTGTTATTTTCAACACATATTTTGTAAATTAGAAACAACACAAACTGTGTTGTCCCTATCTGTACACAGAGATGTGTTAAAAAACAATGCAAGTTGTGTTATTTTCAACACATATTTTGTAAATTAAAAAGAAACAACACAAACTGTGTTGTCCCTATCTGTACACAGAGATGTGTTAAAAACAACGCAAGTTATGTTATTTTCAACACATATTTTGTAACAAATTAAAAAGAAAACAACACAAACTGTGTTGTCCCTATCTGGACACAGAGATGTGTTAAAAACTACGCAAGTTATGTTATTTTCAACACATTCGTTTTAAGAGTCCAGGAGACAGGCTGAACAGAATGGAGAAAACATGTATATATGCATATTTTGATCTCCCTTTCTCATGAGATAGAGAATAAGGAGAGAGAGAGAGAGAGAGAGAGAAATCTGTCACACTGGCTCTGTGCTTCTCAAAGGTAAAAGTCTGGACAGTAGTCAGTGTTCATCTCAGCGCTCAGGTCAGCTTGAGCTTGCGTGGAAAACGCATTAGCTGGGTCATGCAGGCAGCTGTGTGTGCGTTCAGGTCTTACGGAGTGTGTGCTGCCAAAGCCAAGTCGTCAGCCGATCCAACGGGAGTGCTCTTCATACAGTGGCGCACCGTAAAACCATTCTTAAAAGCGAAGTTATGTGACATCGGCCCACAGCCCAGGAGAACTCCTGGGGATTCAGGAGACAGAAGCAAAATCCCATGTTTAGGTTCTGTCATAAATAACTTTCAGAGAGAGGGGAAAAGAAAAGCCCCTGCTTGGAATCGTATCACTGGAAGGGCCAGGCATTGGGAAACTGAAGGCGTCCAACATGGCTCATTTGATTGGATAATACAGGTCCGTGTTATGGAACCAGTTGGTCTTTTTTTTATGTATGTACTCCGTGCCAAAGCAGTTAATTGTGCCTGATTGTCCACACACACACATGCAAGCATTGTTTTTGCCTGAGGCTCCGAGACCTGCTGCCCACATTCCAGGTTTTATGGAAAAGCTTTTCTCCCCTTACTGTCTGGAAGAGTGGGAAAACCGCCTGGCCCGCTCCAGCTCCTGTTTCTGGTGCAAACATACAGCCATGACATAAATATCTACAACACAATATATGTATATAAATAACAACAATGTAAATATAATCACATGCACTCAAACAAGGCCAGGGCCAGAATGTGCACAGCAACATTGCGATGGATCGGTTCATGTGTAGATGAGTCACCTCCTCTTTTACTTCATTCTGGTTTATTTGTGATGTCTCATTTCATGGCTCTGCTGAGTGAAAATGGTTGAGGTCATTTGGCTTTTTCTTTGAGGAAAGAAACCGCCATGTTTTGCTCTCACACTCATTACAGAAACACACGCTCTCTTTTGAACAGAATTATAAACTGACGTGTTCGGTCAGAACGGGCATGTAAACACCCTGCTGGGGCGTGACCATGGGTCATTCAAATCCACGCAGTCTGATTAAAATAATGGTAGATACGTCCCGCAGTCTTGATATCACACATACCGTGTTTTACAGCCAGTACTCTCTCCACAACGCCTCATCTTCTAAACCTTCAGATTGTCATTACTAGCGACCGAGCTATCGAGTTAGCTGCTGATTCACCACAGTGTTCAAACGTGCTCTACAAAAGGCTTTGTGGTGCCATGTGGGAAGAGAAGCGGTCTGGTGTGGCATAGGATCCTACTGATGGAGGTGTGGTAGCATTAGCATACTTATGAGGATCCTACTGATGGAGGTGTGGTAGCATTAGCATACTTATGAGGATCCTACTGATGGAGGTGTGGTAGCATTAGCATACTTATGAGGATCCTACTGATGGAGGTGTGGTAGCATTAGCATACTTATGTTGACTTTGAGAGAACTGTGGCATTTCTAGGATCACACCACTTGCTGTTCGTCATGATGCAAACACCGCCACCTTTCGATTTTCCAGATTCCTCAGTCCTGTCAGAGCGAGCAGCAGAGAAAAACTCCACCGGAGTGATGGCACTGTCCAGAACAAGTTCAGTTAGCCATGTCTCAGTAAAGCATAGAATGTTACAGTCCCTGATGTCTCTTTGAAACTGTATCCTCGCTCTTAGTTCATCCATCTTGTTCACAAGAGACTGGACATTGGCTAGAGACAGCTAGGCAGTGGAGGCCTATGAGCTCTATTCCGCAATCTGTTACGGGCCCCGCTCGCTTTTTCCTCTGTGTTTTTCCTTCTTGCCGAGATGCTGCCTCCATGGTTCCCTTGATGCATCTCGAGAATCTCAGTCGGCCAGGTAGAATCGTCAATTAAAACATCCCAAACAAAAGGCAATTCATTTCCGATGTTTCGAGTGTAACACCATCATACGTAATCAGTGCAGTGGAAAAGTGCAAAAAAAATTAGGGGTTAATAAAAGGTAAAAGAGTAAATATAAGCACAAGTTAGGCGGAGCAACCAAAAAAGGCGCCCAACGCCGGCATGGCATGGCAACATACTTTATCCCCAGGCCATCCGGAACTCTGAACTCCACACTATACTGACTTTGCACACATTCACCTCAGCACTCTCAAACATTTCCCAACTTTGAACTCACACTATACTGACTTTGCACTCATTCACCTCAGCACTCATGACCCCACACACACACACACACCTACAAGACTTTTAGCACTTTTACATCCCTCTCCCTATGCTACAGACCTTTTATTTATTTTCTTATTTCATCACACGCCAAAACACACACACACACACACACACACACACACACACACACACACACACACACACATATCTGACTTTCTCCAACTTTTGCACACTTTTTTTTATTATTATTTTGATTTCTCCATCTACCCATGTCCTTGATTGCCTAGCCTTTTCTGCCCCCCCACCCCACCCCCATCCCCAACACACACACTTACATCATCACTGTCATCACTTCACATACATACAGCACACTGCTTGCTACAGTAAGCCTCCTCTACATACTTGCTGCACACTACCCCCCACACACACACAGCACATTGTCTTCAGGATCTTCCAACACACATCCTCTACATACTTACAGCACACTGCCCCCACCTACCCACCTACACACTACACACACACAGTCACTGCTCCACTCCCTCCCGCCACACACACATCTTCACTGTCATCACTCACATACATTACATACAGTACTCTGCTTGCAATAGTAAGTCCCTGCCCCCACATACACAGCACATTATTTCATCAGGATGCTTCTCCAACACATCCCCAACATACTTACAGCACACTGCCCCCCAATACACAGCACATTGTCTCATGAGGAAGCTTCTCCAACACACATATTGCACACTGCCCTCTCCCCACATACACAGCACACTATCCCATCTCCCCTGTCATCCCCCAACACACACACCAAGACCCCTGGCAGTTGGTTAGCCCCTTGAGCCGTGGATCTGCCCAAGGTTTCTTCCTTCGTAAGGGAGTTTTTCCTGCCCCTGTTGCTCTTGGGTGCTCCTTGTTGGTGCCCCCACCCAATCCCAATCCTCCCCCACCTTTTTTTATGCAGCCCTTGCCACTTAATCTACTAAACCCCTCTTCTACTGCACTTTTTTACCCCCATTAATGCACAAATAGGCTGACACCAGACATAATTTCACTGCATTTCTTACTTCCAGTAACTATATGCATGTGACAATAAACTTCCTTGTATCCTTGTATCCTTGTATCCTTATGAGGATCCTACTGATGGAGGTGTGGTAGCATTAGCATACTTATGAGGATCCTACTGATGGAGGTGTGGTAGCATTAGCATACTTATGAGGATCCTACTGATGGAGATGGGGTTGTTTATCTTGGCTCAGGCCAACCATCAGTCATCAGGACACGGAGAACTTTTCCTCCTTTGCCCCTGAAGTACTGGGACAAGTGGCTTCTAATTGGCGTAATCCAACCCTAAATTGTTCCCAGACATCCCATTTCTCTTCTCTACCCCTCCGTTTCTTTTAATGACTGCAGTTTTGAAAGGTTGCTTTTGCCCTGTGCCCCAAGATCTTCAACATAAGCCACGTAGAAATGGTAGTAGGTCACAGTAACAATGTTGACTCTGTAAAGGGAAGGGGGAAGAAACACTATAGTTGACAGTATCTGTCAGCTATGTCTAATTCACAACGAAAACATCAGTAAAGCCAGTCTCAGCTTCATCACATCATAATGAGTAAAAACAACCTCATCAAATTCCTGAAAAGGTCTCCAGGACCAGGATGTGACGGAGTGCAGAAGCTAGTATGGCTCAGGATCTTACCGTAATGCATGTGCTATATGTGGCTCAGGATCTTACCGTAATGCATGTGCTATGATTATATGTGGCTCAGGATCTTACCGTAATGCATGTGCTATGATTATATGTGGCTCAGGATCTTAGCGTATAATGCATGTGCTATGATTATATAGCTCAGGATCTTAGCGTAATGCATGTGCTATGATTATATGTGTCGGAGGTACGGTACTGGGTACGGTACGGCCATAAATCACTCACCTGGTCCTTTCCTGTTCTACCTACCGGTTAGCACACAGGAGAGTCGTTCACAGGGTCACGGTTGTGTCCGTTGACCAGTGAAGTGGCCTCAGAGGTGCGTTCCCCTCATAATGGGGTCTCTGCTCACAGCACACATTGCTAACAGTTTTCAAATATATTTCTTGTTTTTTGTTTTTTCTAGTATTTTTCCATCCACTCGTCCAGCCTCTTGGATAACACTATGCAGGCGTGCACACTTTGCAGCGCTCCCTTGGACATTGTGGGATTTGGAGAGGGTTGCACGTCATTGCTGCATGAAAATGGGAAATTGCTTGGGGATTACACATGCTGTACATGTTGGTTTTCACACAACAGTGGTGAAAAATATGAAGGTGTGCTAATATTGATTTATTGTGAGTTTTAACACACTTCTACTGTTCACGCCACCTTTGTGCTCAGCCAGCAGATTTTACTCATGCCTTTCATTTAAGATCAGGCACAAGTCAGAAGGGTTGCTACAACAGGACTTCCCTGAATTCCCTGACGTAGACTCAAGCCAGAATTTCTTCAGAACATGGGAAGTGTACTTTACAAGACTTGTTTAAATTGCAGACTTTTGTGGTCCAATACCCTGCAACCATAGAACACTCTCCCACAAGCAAGTGGTTAGCATAATCTGGACAGTCATGGTTAACCAAGTGGTTAGCATAATCTGGACAGTAGTCACCCCTGGCTGAGCCCTGAGCACAACTGCTTTTCTGTCTTTTGAAATCTCAAACTGTCTTGTCCCGCAATAGTCTCCTCACAGACCTTATAGGATCTCCCACCCCTGGCCACACAAACTGAAAAACAAAGCAGTAAAACAGAATGGCTTTCTCCGCGAGGACTGCTAATCACATGTTTGCTCCGTCCTGGCAGAACATTGTGTCATTATTATCTTCTGAAAAAGCCTCGTCTAGCATCCTCGTTTGTCTTCAGCAGCATCTGCATCCCCATTACTCAGTCTCGTCACAACATTCCTGCTTGGCTTCCCCATGGTCTTATTTAAAACACAGACCAAAGCAGCATGCTTGGGGGATCTCTGGACTAACCTCATGCTCTTATTTACTTCAGTGTGTGTCTTCTTGACTTACATAAACAGCATCTGACAAAAAAATATATTTCTGAATATAGTCATTGCTCTTTTCATACTTTCATGTGAGCCCAAAAGTATTCTGCAGAACCCCTCAGTGTCTCAGCTGCGGTTAAATATAAAGTCAAAAGTGGAACATAAGAAGAACCGTCCATTATTTTGGATTAATTTTGGGATACCACAAAAAACCCTGTAAAGTTACCCTCAAAAACAATATTTATTGTTATTAGGATATGTAATATTTCCATGACACTAACATATTATTACTTACAAAGTAAAAGTGTGTTCATGTATTCCGAGAAAGGGATAATATAATTGTAAAAATGCACTTTGACTTTGCACAATTAAATAAAAAGCAGTCAAATCTTTTATATACTCTTATCATCAGACCCACAACTGCATAGTTTTAGACAAAGCCATATCATTTTACATATTTTATATGCCAACCTATTGTGGTGCAAATGTGTTTATCTTGGTAGCAAATTATATCAATCCAGTGTTCAAACTGCAAAATATGTATACTGTGTGGATAATGTAAACGGTAATGGGTTAGCTTGTATGGATAGGGACCACAGGCAATCTGGTAAGGCTGAGGCCCTCCCTTCCACCATGTTCTCAGTCAGTGCTGATCACTCTGCCACTGTTTGTAGGCTGTGCATGGACCAAATCCCTGGGAAAGGAATCCCAGAGGATCTCACTCATTCTCTGCCGCTGTGGTAATAGTATCCCTGTCCTGAGCCTGGCTAAGGGCCGGCCCTCTATGTGTGTGTAACGCTTGCTGTAAGGCTAAACTGATTCATACATTGTTCTGAAACAGTAAACCAGGAGCCACTGTTGGCTTTCCACACCTCCGAGTCGTTCCAATTAAAATAACACCTCACAATTACTGCATGCCCTGCCAAGGAACCAATCCTGAACTCAGGGCAATCCATCGGCTCTTGGCTTCATCAGTCTCAACGACAGACTTCCTGTTTCGTGCCTCATTGCTGTAACAAGTCTCATATATTCCACATGAGTTGCAGTTGGAAATAGCGCTTGCAGATAAATATTGACGCAAGGCAATTTTGGCAGGGCTGTAAAGTCAAATGTCTTTCATACCATTGTACCTTCCTCCCCTACACACAGTCTCATATAACCCTGACGTATGTGATTCGGGTGTCTGTGCCAAGGTGGTTCTTGGCAAAGCACTTGTAGGCGCCCGAGTCCGCGTTGGTAGGTTTCTGAATGACCAGGGTTCCCTGCGGATGAAGCAGCTCGCTGCCCGATGGCCGGCCCTTTGCCGCGGTGGAGAGCACCGACCGGTCAGGGAGCTCCCAGGTGATCTCGGGAGTAGGGAGTCCAGTCGCGAGGCAGTTGAGCTTCAGCGGAACCCCTGAGACAGCTCTGATGGTCGCCGGGGGGCCCGTGGTGATCCGTGGCGGGAAGGCAACTATCACCACGGGGACCGTGAGCAGGGCGTCGCCGGCAGAATTCCTCGCTCGGCAGTGATAACTCCCGCGGTCGTGTAGCACCGTGTCGCGGATCAGCAGCGTACCGTTCTCCATCAGCCGGTAGCGGCCGGTGGACTGCGGCTGGGTCAGGACGAGACCGCCCGGGAGTGTCCAGGACACGCCGGGTCGAGGGCTGCCGTCAGCCAGGCAGTGCAGGTACAGCGGGTCCCCCGCCACGCTCCGTATGACACCCCGCGGCCGCGTCAGGATGTACGGCTTCTGGCCCACCTCCAGCACGATGAGCTTCTCGATGTAGCCCACGCTGTTCTTGGCGGCGCAGCGGTACTTCCCTGCGTCCGCCTTGCCCGGGTTGTAGATTACGAAGGTGCCGTCGCCACTCAGGTGATGTTGCGAGCCTCGTTCCGACTCCGCGGACAGACGAGTCCCGTTCGGGAGCATCCAGGTGATGTCGGGTCGTGGGTGACCGTCGGCAGAGCAGTTGAGGACGGTGGTTTTGCCCATGTGCGTCACCACTCGCTCGTTGAAAGGGTTCTTGAAGATGGGCCTGCGCAGCATGGTGGTGACCTCCAGCTGGACCACCATGACGGCCTCCCCACCATCGTTGCGCGCCATGCAGATGAACTCGGCGGAGTCGGTCGGCCGCACGTTGCGGATCTCCAGAGTGCCGTTGTGGTGCACGTTAATCCTGCTCCCGTAGTAAGGAGCTTTGAGAAATATGTTATCGGGCATAATCCACGTGATGTGTGGTGGTGGGTCTCCAACGGCTTTGCAGTCAATGAACTTCCTCGAGTATTTTGCTGCGGTTTCTTTAATCACCGTCCTGTTTTGATAATATCCGTTGATAACAGGTGGGTTTCCATCAATGTCCAGCTTGTAGACCTTACTGTCATCTCCTGCAGTGTTCCGAGCCATGCAGACGTATTCTCCCGCATCCACCAGCTTGACGTCACGGATATCGAGGGACCCGTTGACGTGCATCAGATAGCGCTCGTTGGACGCAGCGATCATGTCATTCGACGGCAGCATCCATAGAATCTTGGGCTTGGGTTCTCCGACGGCCTCGCAGTCGAAGCGGACGTTCCCCCCCGGGGCCACCCTGGCGTAGGTGGCGCTGGGCGCGCGGATGCGAGGCGCCGCCGTTACCACGGTGATGTGCACGTGCATCTCGTCCTTGCCCACGGTGTTCTCCGCGTAGCACGTGTAGTCGCCTTCCTCCGCCATGCCCACTCGGTTCAGGTACAGCGTCCCGTTGTCGAAGAGGATGAAGCGCCTGGAGCGCCCCCTGCTGGTCCCGTCGGCCTGCAGGGCGCTGTTGACCACAGTGCCGTCGGGGAGGCCCCACGAGATCTCCGGCATGGGGGCGCCGGAGGCCTTGCAGTCCACCTGCAGGTCTTTGCCGTACGGTACCTGCTTCTTGCCGTAGGCCTTGGTCTCGATCTTCGCCGGTTTCATGGACACGCCGACTTTCAGGAGCTGCAGGTCATCGCCGAGATCGTTGCGGGCGACACAGATGTAGTCGCCAGCGTCCTTCTCACTGACGGAGTCGATGATGAGAGTGCCGTTCTCGAGGACCTGAAGCCGACTGCCCATCCTGAAGTCATAGGAAGAAGACAAGGACAAGTGAACTGTGAGGGCTTCATGTGAACTCAGAGAGTGGATACTGACACTCAATCTTTATTTGAACTCTTCAACAAAAGCCATATTCTCTCTCCCACTACAAGGGGCCTGACATTTCCATTTGAACCTGCTGCTCACTATGTCTACTCTCAATATTAAGTTTCATATATATATATATATATATATATAGCATGTGTGAAAATGCAAATTAGTCTGAAAACATAAAATAATTAAATGAATAAAATACAAACAGTGGGCTGTGGGCTGGTGTGTTATTTTAATAGTTTTGTCCTACTTTTCATTCACTGCCATAAAGTTATTTTTAAGACCCCCCTCCCCCACAAAAAAAAGAATAAAAACAGATGTTCGACTGGTCAGGTAGTTCTAAATTTAAATGTTTTAGTCTCAGTATGGAGTACATAACACTGGGTCATATGGAAAGATTTCAACAGTCTCTGGATAGGGCGAATGGTCTGTTTTCATTTTCACATTGTGCACAGTCAGCAGAGGTTAAGTCGACAAATGTCCAGTTCTAATGGCTTTTCATCATGGGGGCTCTCAAACAGTGCTGCTGAAAACCTCACTTGGCGTCTATATTAGACGCCGACTGGCCTGTACACTACTCATAACAATCAAGCGTCCTGCTTCTGTGGACTCGTACTAAACATTTAAAGTAAGTCAAAGGTCATCTATGGAATCTATGGGACATAAATATAATATAAACATTAAGTGTTTAGATAAGAAGCAAATACAACATCTCATGTTATGTCCTGTACGTAATAATGGATATTTGTATTTTTGAGCACAAATCAATAAAAAAATAAATAAACTCAGAGTTTAGTCTGTGGGGTTGTTCTTCTATGAAAGTTCTACAGGTCTTCCTAGAGGGTCAGAGCCCGGATGACTTTATACACAGGGGATCATGCTCCATGCTTGATGTAACAATGTCTAAATAATCCACTTGATTAACGTAGGAACTCAAATAGAACTGTAATGTGTTATGATAAAGTACTGTATGTCTATGTGTGTCTATGTCTATGTTAAATCATTGTTGGCGATTCCTCTTGGGTTTTCCTCCAAAGTCAGCACCATAGTTAATGAGGACAAGATGGAAAAACACCCCATACAGAATTATACCTGTACCTATATCTGTCTCCAGGCCTTGGCTTGGTTCAGGATGTAGCACATTTAAATGAAATCAGAAGGCCTTGGCTTGGTCCAGATATAGTATATTTAAATGGAATCAGAAGTTGTAAGAAGGGAAGCAAAGCCTCATTAACTTGCATGTTTTGGCTGAAACACAATTGTTACCGATACTTTGGAGACTCAGGGTAATTAAATGGAATGAAAAGATTCCAGTAAAACCCAACCAACTTCATAAGACCATGGATTTCGCATGACTTATGAGGAAGCTTTACACAGAATTACAGTTGCTTTCTTGGAAATCAGAATCACTTGAGTTTCCAAAGCAAAGTGTGTGTGTGTGCGTGTGTGTGCATGTGTATGCATCGTGTGTGTGCGTGTGTGTGTGTGTGTGTGTGTGTATGCATCGTGTGTGTGTGTGTGTGTGTGTGTGTGTGTGTGTGTGTGTGTGTGTGTGTGTGTGTGTGTGTGTGTGTGTGTGTGTGTGTGTGTGTATGCATGCGTGTGTGTGTGTGTGTGTGTGTGTGTGTGTGTGTGTATGCGTGTGTGTGTGTGTGTGTGTGTGTGTGTGTGTGTGTGTGTGTGTGTGTGTGTGTGTGTGTGTGTGTGCGTGCATGTGTGTGTGTGCGTTTGTGTATGTGTGTGCATGTATGTGTGTGTGTGTGTGTGTGCGTTTGTGTGTGTGTGTGTATGTGTGTGCATGTGTGTGTGTGTGTGTGTGTGTGTGTGTGTGTGCATGTGTGTGCATGTGTGTGTGTGTGTGTGGGGGTATGAGCATGCTAATTTGCGGCTGATTCTTTTACCTGTGCCACCGGTCAACCACTGCCTTGGACGGGAGTCTCCACACGATCCTGGGTTTGGGGTCCCCGGAGGCCGAGCAGTTGAGCTGGAGTTGATCCCCAAACTCGAGGTCAGTTCTCCTCTGGGACACCTCAACGATCTGCGGAGGAGTCTGAGTGGTCTCCACGGTGAGGGTGACCACTCGCCGCTCTGAGCCGGCGGGGCTGTTGGCGATGCACTCGAACACACCGCTGTCTGCTGTCGTCACGCTTTTCAGGTGGAGAGTGCCGTTGGCGAACGCCGAGGACCTCCGGTCAGCGTAGCGCTGTGGGTGAACCACTGACCCAGCGGGAAGGACCCAGTGGACTGTGGGCTGGGGGGTGCCCTTCGCCGTGCATGGCAGCCACAGGTCGTCGCCGGAGCGGACGCTGAGCTGCTGTCGCTTCTTCTCCAGGATGTCGGGGGGCGCTGCGATGACCTGCAGGCGCACGGTGGCCGTGTCCACCCCGGCGGCGTTGCTGGCGATGCACTTGTAGTGACCGCGGTCGTACACGGACACGTGGTGGAGGACCAGCGTCCCCTCAGGTGTGACCGAGACTTGCCCGTGATCGGTGTCCTGGCCTCTCACCTGCGTCCGATTGGCCAGGATCCATGACACCAGGGGTGTGGGCCGACCCTCGGTTTTGCAGTTCATCTCGACTGTGTTCCCAGAATGCACCTTGATGTCTCGGACCTTGGGCTCGAGGATGCGCGACGGGTACGCCACCACAGACAGGGTGACGATGAGCTTGTCAGAGCCGTAGTCGTTCTCGGCTAGACAAACGTACTGGCCCCGGTCCTTTATGTTCACATCCTGGATGTACAGAGTTCCGTTTTGGAGGACCTCGAACTTGCCCATCTTTCCTCTTACGGTCAGTGTGGTCCCTTGGGAACAGGAGAAACAGATCAGTCATATGACACACACTATAGACTACTATACGTAATTACACAATGACGTATTTTTAGCTCCTCTTTTTACACGCACAGTTACTAAGCTGCGTAGTGTAAAAAGGTATGGTCACATACCAAGCAGTACCCATTCTGATGGACACATAGAAGAAGAGAAGGAGAGGAAACAGAGACATGTTTAGTCATGCAAATTAACTTGGACAGGAACTTGTTGCACTTACACCTCACATAAATATTCTGTACATGGCTACTCATTCAAATAAACGAACCAAGTATGAAAATAATGTCTGATTATTGTGGCCCAGTTTGAGCTGTCGACTGGAGTAAGTCAAGTTAAGTCAAGTCACGTTTATTTATAAAGCACTTTAAAAAACAACAACAGCTGACCAAAGTGCTGGACAGGCAAGTTAGTACGACTTGGTAGACAAACAAAAAAGACAACAAAAAGTGAGGATAACAATATTTACAGGCAAACAAACAAATAAATACTGTACATAAGACAATCAGACTGTGTTAAACGCCAGGGCATAAAAATGGGTTTTTAGGTGAGATTTAAAAACACTCAAGGAGGGAGCCAGGCGTATATGTAGGGGCAGCTCGTTCCAGAGCTTTGGTGCAATCACCGCAAAAGCCCGGTCCCCTCTGCTCTTTAGCCTAGAACGAGGCACAACCAGCTGGAGTTGGTCAGCAGACCTAGAAGCCCTAGAGGATGTCTGCACCTTCAGGAGATCTGCTATGTACAGTGGGGCCAGACCATGTAAAGATTTAAAAACAAATAAAAGAACTTTAAAATGTATTCTAAAACGCACAAGGAGCCAGTGAAGGGCTGCAAGCACTGGTGTAATATGCTCACACCTTCGTGTTTTGGTTAGAAGGCGGGCTGCAGCGTTCTGAACAAGTTGAAGGCGGGATAAAGAGGAACAGCTAATGCCCACATATAGAGGGGGTTGCAGTAATCTAGGCAGGAAGAAATAAAAGCATGAATAGCCATCTCAAAGTTTTTGATGGATAAGAAAGGCTTAACCTTGGATAAAAGCCTTAACTGGAAGAAGCTAGATCTTACTACTGTGTTTATCTGTTTCTCCATTTTAAAATTACAGTCTAACATTACACCAAGGTTTTTTACAGTGTCTTTAGCAAATTGCTCAAGGGGGCCTAAGTCACCCTGTGTGTCACAAGCAGCACTGGGCCGAAAGACTATGACCTCAGTTTTATTTTCATTAAAATTTAAAAAATGTAAAGCCATCCAGGCTTTGATGTCCTCTAGACAAGCTAATAAAAGTTTAAAAGATTGGGGGTCGTTATGTTTCAGGGGCATGTAGATCTGTGTGTCATCCGCATAGCAGTGGAAGGAGATGTTATATTTTCTAAGGATGGATCCCAAGGGGAGCATGTATAATGAGAACAGTATAGGCCCCAGAATAGACCCTTGAGGAACACCACAAGGAAGAGGCGCAGAGGGGGATACAGATCCATCCAGGCAGACAGAGAAACTTCTGTCGGCTAGGTAGGATTTAAACCATTCAAGAGCAGTGCCTCTGATACCAACACAGTGACCAAACACTCTAGACGGGAGATTAAAATATCATGATCAACAGTATGAAAAGCAGCGGTGAGATCAAGGAGGATCAGAATAGCAGAATCTCCAGAATCAGTGGCTAGCAGCAGATCATTAAAAACGTTCAGAAGGGCTGACTCCGTACTGTGGAGGGCTTTAAAACCAGATTGCAGAGGTTCCATGATACCATGTGTATCTAGAAAATACTGTATTTGTTGAAGCACGAGTTTTTCTAGAACTTTAGATAAGAACGGGAGTTTTGAGATAGGTCTGTAGTTGGATAGGATTGAAGTGTCTAGATTGGGTTTTTTAATCAACGGCTGCACAACGGCATGTTTGAAGCTCTTTGGCACAACACCTGAGGCAAGGCTACAGTTCATGATCGTTAATATGTGGGGACCTGTGGTCTCAATTGTCTGAGCGATGAGAAGAGGAGGAACAATGTCAGTTAGACCAGATGAGATTTTCATTAGCCCTATGGTTTTGCTTAGGTTAGCAAATGATATAGGCTCGAAGTGACTGAAACTCACAGGGCAGGTGACAGAGATAGAAGGGTAAAAGGAGGGGGTTATCTGAGCTCTGATGTTGGAGATTTTGGAAACAAAGTACTGCAGAAATTGTTCACTACTCACTGAAGAGGTGTCTAACTTAACAGGTTGGTGTTTTATTGATAGCAGTGTTTATAGTGTTAAAAAGAATATGGGGTTTGCCCTGATTGTGCAGAACAATATCAGAGAAATATTTTGTTTTTTCAGATTTAACAGTTTTTTGGTATTTGAGCCACGTTTCCTTTAAAATATCAAAAGATACATGCAGCTTGTCCTTTTTCCACCTGCGTTCCGCCCTTCGACACTCTCGCCTGATTGAGCGGGAAGTGTCAGTCAGCCAAGGTTCTTTTTTGGCTTTCGGGCGCAGTGTTTTAAAAAGGTGCAACACAGTCCAGATTGTTAGAGCAGGTAGAATAAAAAGAGGATGTCAATTGTTCAGTATCCGGACAGACAGAAGATTGAGCCTCAGCAGCATTTTTAAATGCAGCGGAGAAACAAGTAGCAACAGTGGGGTTGATAGTCCGACGCCGGCACGCAGGAGCGCAGGGTTTAGCAGTATGGCCATAAAAAGTAACTTTATGATATCTTCATATTCCAGATAATTGATAATTACTATCATACTGTAGGCTATATTCCAGTGATAAATACTATTATACTGTAGGCTATATTCCAGTGATAATTACTATTATACTGTAGGCTTTATTCTGATGCCTAATTACTATTATACTGTAGGCTATATTCTAGTGATAATTACTATCATACTGTAGGTTATATTCCAGTGATAAATACTATTATACTGTAGGCTATATTCCAGTGATAATTACTATTATACTGTAGGCTATATTCCAGTGATAAATACTATTATACTGTAGGCTATATTCCGATGCCTAATTACTATTATAATGTAGGCTATATTCCAGTGATAATTACTATTATATTGTAGGCTATATTTTCTGGATACCTACAGTAAATGAACCTTCATGGAGTCGTGATTCAGTATGAGTTCAGTCTGGACAGAATCAAATGTACTAGCAGAGTATGAGCTATTAGAGCATTCATTTAAGAAAAAAATGTAGGGAATTATAATGTTGTTATGTGTGAAAGTGAGTAAAATGTAGGCGCCAAAACTAAGTGTTGCTGTACATACACAGTTTCTGTGGTTATTAATTTGTGTGGAGTCTCTACATGTGGGATTAACTGGAGTGCAGTGGTACCTGTGCTGGTCAGGAAGCGCCTCCAGCTGATGGTGGGTGTGGGGTTACCGTCCGCCTCGCAGGGCAGGACTGCGTCGGAGTTCGACAGCACCGTGAAGCTGGCAGCGTTGCCCCCCACAATCCTCGGCTTGGCCGGCATATCCTCCGTGGATGGCTCCGTAATGATGGACGTTGTTGTGTCGTACTCTTTGGCCTGGTGGTCGTACGTGTTATCAACGTCATCATAGTCATAAAGGGAGGGCCTGTTGGTGTATTCTGGCTTTGTTGGGAGGTCTGTTGTCCTGACAGAGGTCAGTGTCCTTTCTGTGTCTGTCCTCCTCTTAGATCCCTCTGTGATGACAGGCATGGTGGGTCTCACTGGTCTGACTGGAGGTCTATGTGTTGGGGAATGCCCGTACCTGCCAGGGGGCACTCTGCCATTGGTGTACATTCTGTTATCTCTGCTGGTCTGCACTCGAGACCGTGGGGTTCCATACAGCCGTGAGGATGGAGTGGTTCTGGAGGGTGTGGTGGGCCTTGACGTGGTGTATTCCCTCGGCCGATTGGTGGTGAAATATGATGGGATTCTCCACTCTACACCATATGAGTCCATGGTTCCAGATGGGGAGGACACTACAGCAATCTCTTTCTCCCAGAAGTGTGTGTAGAGTGGCCGTGACACACCTCCTGAATGGCTCTTTGATACTGGCCGTGGCACTGATTTGGTAGTTTCCATTAAAGTGGAGGTTTCTGGCACCTCTGTTGTTGTCGTTCTGTTGTTGCCATTGTTGTTGTTGTGGTTGGAGTTTTTGTGGTGGGTTTCCTCATGGGCCTTCGGCCTCTGAAACGCCCTCGCCCTCTAAATCGCCTGTTTTGTCCCCCAACCCTTCGGGGCGTCCATATTCCTGAACCCCAAGAGTCAGAACCAGAGAAGCTTGATTCAACAACCTCCTCTTTAGGCTTTATTGTTGGTGGCACATCAAGAGTCTTTACACTTGAGGATGAGTCCATGGTTGAGGGGAATCTGGAGCCATATGTGGGAGCAGTTGTAGTTGTCTCCTGTGTGGTCGGAGCCTGGGTCACCGTGGTCGACTCTTCTTTTGTTATGGTGCTGAAAGAGTCTTCAGAGTCATATCCTGATGTCTCAAGATCTTTCTCAGACATGGTAGGTGGTAGTGTTACTGGTGCCACAAGAGACTCCACAGTTGGCAGGAAGGTTGTTTCCATTTCAGCTTCGGTAGTGGTTGGGATTGCTGAAGTAGTTGTAGGTGTGGTTGTAGTTGTAGTTGTGACTGTGGTTGTGGTTGTAGTTGTGCTCTGGGTAGTTGTGGTGGCTGGTTTAACTGGTTTACGAAGCCTGTTTAGCAGTTCTTTTTGGCCCTCTTTGGTTCCAAACAGTTTATGCCAGGGTATTTTACCTCGAATAACTTTGGATGACTTTGTAGTTGTAGTAGCTTTAGTGGTTGTTGGTTGATATGCCACCGGATCTTGTGTTGGTTCCAGATCAGGGGCATCTGCAGAAGTCATGTAACTATTAGCTCCTTCAGTTCTTACGTGCAGGGTAACAGGGCCTGAGGTAAATGTTTGTGTTATTTTCTCAGGATATTGCTCTGGAGATCTTGTGAAGGTATTGGCCCTGATGGGCTTTTCCGTTCTTTGAGGCGAAGAACTGTGAATGTTAGTGTTACTCTCCTCTGCTGTATTCTTCCTACCTGCTGTGTCGTCACAATCTCCACAATCTGTGCTGAGCTCTACTGAATATGGCACTGTGGCCGCCCCCTTCTGTGAGACCGAAGGCTTCTTGAGTTTATCAAGGTAGGACTGGATGTCTGTGATCTTGTTTGGTCGAATTATTCTTCGCCTGTTGGGGAAGTTGCGTCTCCGTCCCGGCCTCCTCCTGTGGGGAGGTATTATTTCTATCTGTTGGCGTGAGATGATGGTGGATCCAGCTGGAAGGCGGTGAGACTTGATCCTCTGAGTAGTGTGAAAGGTGATTTCGTCTTGCTCACGTTCTGTTGTGGTCACAGCTGTGAATGTAGTCTGGCTGTCGGGGTCAGTGGACGTATGAACAACTGGCTTCAGTCTCGGGGCCAGTCCATCCATCATCGGAGTGACATTTGGGTTCTGGCTGTTGACAATAGACATCCCCTCAGTCGAAGACTCAGGTGTGTCGCCAGAGAACATGAGCTGCATCTCGTCAGTGGATTCAGTCCCGTGAGCTTAAGTGTGACTGGTCGCTTAAACGAGTCTTTGGGTCTTGTTTGAAAAGTATACCGTCTATTGTCACTGAATCCCCTGGAGTAAGTATGTTTATTTTCAAATGGTGTTGTTTCGTCTCTTTGAATGTCATAGCTGCTAGTGGTGACACCGAGAGCTGGGAACAGCACCGGTGAGATGTCAGACCTGTGGTGAGGTCCAGGCGTTAATTTGTCTCTAGTCTCAGCTGTTGTGATGGCACTGGTGACAGAGTCAACTGGATTCTCTGTAGTTGTCATTTCATAGTCCTGAGAGTCATCTGAGGATTCCGTTCTTGTCACAACCTCACTCCATATGTTGTCTATGGATTCAGTAGTGCTCAAAACACCATCCTGATTATCGTCTAATATTTCAGTTGTTGACATAACAGCTCTCTCATATTTGTCTAAAGATTCAGTGGTTGTCATGTGTCCATCCTGGTTGTCATATAAATGCACATAAGTGTCTGTGGTTGTCATCGCACTATCTTGACTGTCCTCTAATCCCTTGGTTGTTACCTCATCATACTGGTTGGTCTCTGGCATTTCTGTGATTGTCACCACACCATTTGGCATCGCTACAATTTGATCCTCAGAAAAACCCTCTCCTGAACCCAAATCCCCATCTCCAGAGAGCCCCAGATCTGTTTTGGTGTTTCCATGTTCCTGATCGGCTTTCCCTATCTCATTGTTTGTTGTTTGGCCAGACTGAGCTTTCTTCATGAACTCTGCAAATTTTTGAGGATCCACCCTTCGAGATCCCTTATCGAATACCCGCCTGCTTCCCCATTTTCTCCTGTTGCTTAAGGGGTTACCTCTCCTGTGACCTCCTCTGGTGGGCGGTGGCTTATTCCTCGGATACGGCCTGTCTGAGGTGATGGTCCTTGACTCCTGGTTAGTCCGTTGAGATGACTTAGAATAAATAAGTCCACTGTGAGTGGTCTCAGTCTCCTCGGAGTCGGCATCAATCTCATTGATCCCTGAGCCCTCGGAATCTATTATTTGCACTTGCTTTGTCCCCTCATCGGTAATACTCACTTGGGACGTTAACAAATCCACCCCGAGATAATTCGAGGACAAACATCTGTAAAATCCTCGGTCTCTCTCTGTCAGTGACTGTATCCCCAAGCTGCCATTAATGTAAACATGTCTGTTCCCATTCGTCTTGTCCAAGACTGAGTGATCAGGAAGTACCCACTGAATATAAGCTCTAGGGTTCCCAGTAGATCCACAGTCCAGGAGCAAGCTTTGGCCCAGTGAGCGGGTCATCTGAACCCCATTCACCTCTGTCTCCTCCACATCTGGGGACAAAACTGTAATCCGAAAGATCAACACGTCGGCATCCAGGTAGTTTGTTGCAATACATCGGTAAATCCCAGCATCTGATTTGTCCACCGATCTCAGGGTGAGCTTCCCCGAGTCGCTGATTGTAATCCGTTGGTCATCGCTCTGGTACGGCGCCCTGACCTTGCTGCCGTCTGCCAAGATCCACTCCATGGAGGGTTTGGGGTTTCCAAATGTCTCACAGTTGAGCACCGCTGTGTTGCCAGTTACAACAGCATGCTCCGTCTTTGTCTGATTATCCTGTTTGATCATCGACCAGCTGTACCTGTCTCTGCGGAGGTTTCTGCTGTCCACACGCAACTGGACAGACGACGAGTACCTAATATGAAGTGTGGAGAACGTAGTGGTTGTTCGGTCCAGCTGCAGGCTAATCTGCCCTTGCAGTAGCCACGCCGGATTGGCTTTGATATCTGCTTCAACCTCAGTGTAAATTTCCTCGTCCGGCAGCCGGGCCTGTCGGTATTTGTAGGTCATCTCTGGTGACATTGACAGCAGTAGTCCCCTTTCCAGTCTCATAGGCGTATCGCTGTACATGGCCAAAACACGCCACAGCTGCTGAATCTGGTCGTAGTCGATGTTACAGACCAGTGACGTGCTGATGGTCGCCCTCAGCACGGTGACATCCTCGTCGTCCCCCATTTGTGTCAGGTTCAGATTCTCCACCCCAGATGGCCTCTGAACAACGCAAGCTAAGGTGGCGTCGTTGTGGACCTCGTCCGTCACATTCATTTGCAGCGTGCCAATGGGGGCGATGAAGTCCTTTGCAGAGACTGGGGTGAAGTCGTCCTCGTCCAGCGTGAAGTTCCTCTGCTTCAAGTAAGGGTGGATCCAGGACTTGGTGCAGGTAAAGTCGTCACGGGCAAGCTGAGTCAGGCCTCTCCCTCGGGCAGTAACTGGTGATTCACACACTGGGCATGCTGGACTGTGAGAGGCCTTCTTGTCTCGTTTGCATTTCAGCACACCTGCAGACATGACAAGTTAGAAAGAAAACAGAAGGGGGAGTTTTAGTGTGTTTGATTGATTTGACCGTCATAGCAGCAATACACAATAATCACGCTTTCTTGGAAAAGTATATTTTGAACTGTCAGACACAAAACACTCAATAATACAGTATATTTTTGTTGGGTGAATAAAATAAACAGAAATAAAAACCCTTGACAGTGATGATACTGACTGTGTTGACTAACCAGGGTTCTTTTCAGCCCACTCGGTCAGCCAATCCATGTGGCAGTCACAAGACCAAGGGTTTCCATGGAGATACACATTCTCCAGCTGATAACAGCCTGCGAACAGGTCTGCCGGTATGCTGGTGAGGGCGTTGTCGGACAGGTAGATGCTCTTCACGGAGGACCACTTGAACACCTGGCTATGGCGCAGGGTGATGAAGGTGTCTGGGTGGAGCTGCTGTAGGAGGTTGCCCTCCAGGTGGACCAGCTGTAGGTTGGTCAGACCATAGAAGGTCTCTGGGTTGATGAATTCGATTTGGTTGTGGTCAATGTGGAGGCGCACCAAACTGTGAAGACCACTGAACGTGTCTTTGTTGATTTCTTTTACTTTGTTGTAGCTCATCTTTAGCACCTTTTGGATAAAGGAAAGCAGCACATGATACACTAAAACAATTATAGAATAGAATAGAATAAATCTTTAATTATTCTATTCTATTCTATACACATATGTATACATTTTCAATTAAATTAAACAAAATGGTTGATTTTCTATGAAAAAGAAAGAGTTACATACAAAACAAATGTTTAAAAACAAATACATTATGCTGAAGTGTTTTATTTACTTGCAAAGACTTGAGGTCATTGAAAGCCCGGTCTTCAATATTACTGATGGTGTTACTATGAAGCATCAATAGTTCCAGATTTTCCAGGCCGGTAAAATCGTTTTCTCTCAATACTGCTAAGCTGTTGTATCTGCATCAAAAACAAAAAACATAAATATAAATGTAAATGTAAAAGTAAAACATTGTACAAAGGATGTACAAATTGTGCAGCTTAATCTGCTGTTTTTGAGAGGGACAGAAGTCCTATGTGAACACGTTTCTTCACACTACTATGTATAAGTAGAGTTTCAGAGTTATGCTCTGGGGGCAGGTGAGTGGGATACTTTTGTCAACATGGTCCTGATTAAACACACACACACACCCTCTTTTTCTCTCTCTCACACTCTCTCTCTCTTGCTGGCTGTCTCACATGCATGCGCACACACACATACTCTCGCTCTCTCTCTCTCTCTCTCTCACACACACACACACGGACACACACATACACTCTCTCTCTCTCTTGCTTTTTCTCTCTCTCTCTCACACACACACACAAACACACACACACACACACACATTGAATATGAATCTGTTCTTAAATGACCTTCCAGTTGAAGAAAAATAAACGTTCGTTTCTATTGTGCATGTGTCGGTGGCCTGTATAGTTCTTCTTGCGGTTAAACTGGCCAGGAAGAGGAGGAGGTGGAGGAGGAGGAAGGGGGGAGGTTGAGTTTCTCACCCCAGGTTAATTCGTTCCACAACCGGCTGAATCTCGCGTGGTATTGCGGTCAGGTATCTGAAAGTGCAGTGAACCTCAGTGGGAACGTAGCACGCGCAGGATCTCGGGCAGGCACGGCCCTTCGACATCATTGCCGCCAAAACAAACAGAAGCGCCAGGAGATTCCATCGCAGGTAAGACAGTCCTGAGGGTAATGCCTTCATTCTGACGGAGTAGGCGTGGTTGCATTCACTCCTCTGAAAAAAAGTTGTGGTGCCATCAAAATATGTTGAGTGAAAAAAGCTATTCATATTTGCTCACTTCTCAAGGACAATCGCATTACTCAAATAATAAGATTTAAACACCTGTCATAAGATGCACTGTCAATTAGAGACAGCCTGCACATAGTATAACATTACTAATACTCTCTCGAATTAATTCTACCTCGAAGCATTATGATTAGATAATATTTGATGATAACACGATACAACACATACAATGTAATATACTGGGTCAACCATTGCACCACTAGGCTAAATCATCTCAACGGGACACCAAAGCATTCCCGTCACCACTAAGAATGTAAATATTGGAGTCTTCTGAGAAAATTAAAGTATTTCAAGATATTGATTAAAGACGTACTGGACCACAGAACACTGCGCAACCCCACCATTTAACACATAGGTAGAATTCCTTCCTGCAAGCAGCAGAAGTTTTTATCACCAGAATTGCGTAAACGTATGGACTCTTCTCAGAGGAATAAGTTAGCCTACCTGTAAAAGTAACGATAGCAATGTATATCACGCTGACTCAAACCGTCTTTTTTTCTTTAATCAATTTAATAGGCTATACGTAGTTATACTTACATTTTATGCTTTAACGGGTTTGAAAACACTTAATCCACATTACTTTTAAATCATGCCTTGAAACAAGACGCAGTGGTAATCTAGTTGATAAGTAGGCTCTCCAGTGTAAAAAAAGTTTTTCCAAAGAATTCCGTTTGAAATGCAAAGTCTGGTCCGGTGTATGAGCCACGGGTCCAGCCTAGTCCTGTGCGCAGATACCCGTGAATGCACAAGGATGATGTTGAGCTGCGTGTGTGATGTAGGCGCTGCGGGTAAGGTCCTTCCCTCCACGCATACCTCCCATCCCGTGCCGTGGGATCCCCCGCCGGGGCTCGTAGTGGCTCCACTGCATCAACTCAGTTATCAAGTCTTAGTGTGACCTAATTTCATTTATCGAACACAACATCTAACAGACGTTGTTTAAGGCTACAATGGGTGCGATATAGGCTGTGTTGACTCAAATATCTTCCGGAGTTCAGTTTTGTCATCAGCAGCCTCAGTGAGTACTAGGCTACAGACTTTTATCCACCACTAGTCAAATCTGCTCTACCAATCATAATTTCAGAGACCATTTTAGTGCTACTGAAACCCAAACAAAACTGAAAAAAAAATGTGCGGTGAAGATCCCTATCCGGCAAAGGATCATACACATTTGGTTCCTGAGATGTACATTTTGCCTAAGTGCTATGTCATGATCATATGTCATGACACTGGGGGGCATAATTGCTTCCAGCAGAGTTGAGGCAGAGCCACATTTCTTTCTCCCTCTCTGCAGGGGAGTAACCATAGGCCAATTTACTTAACCAATATGTGCCACTACTTTAATTAGCTGGAAAACCAAACTGAACTTCAATTCAATTCATTCTATTTCATAAAATTCATAAAGTGAAAGTGCCCAGAACCTTAGAGTAGAACTGTGAATGGAATAGTCAGTCTTTCATTGGATTGTTCATTGTTCATGTGAGTGAGAAGCCATTCTTGTACTTTGTTTTTTGTATATACATGTTCGTTCTGTCAGAAGATACTTTGTCTTTCCTCTGTGTCCACTTGACTTGACATGTAAGTGCAGTGTCTCATGCCGTCAGACAAGTTGACTAATTACTTTTATGAAGATGGAAACAATCAGACAAAATTATAGACTTTCATTTTTAGATTAGGTTATATTACAACATTGGCACACTTCTTTAAGAGTGTCTATGCAGAGAGAGAGAGAGAGAGAGAGAGAGAGAGAGAGAGATTTGGGAACTGTTAAGTGCTGAAAATGACATGCAGTATCTCACCACAGCAAATGCACGGTTTCGGGAATTCATATGCTGACCGTCTGTGGGTGACTCAATGAGGAGTCACTGGGCAGTAAACGCAGCTCTGAACACACTGGAACCCACAACACAATCACCCTGAAATCTCCAATGTGTGGGAAACCACTTGGCCACACTCTCTCTCCCTTCTCTTCCGCAGGCTGCCACACTATCAGCATTTCCGTAATGACGGAGCTGCAGGACTTACTTCAGCCCTCACTCACATGCTCAGGCCCCGGACACGCAGAAGACATCGCCTGTGTGCGTATGGAGGTCAGTCTAACGTTAAAGGGGAGCTACTGTACCTGTGTGCGTATGGAGGTCAGTCTAACGCTAAAGGGGAGCTACTGTACCTGTGTGCGTATGGGGTCAGTCTAACACTAAAGGGGAGCTATCTGTTTTTAATACAGATACATTTCACGCAGGGTAGCTAGTGACTGTGCGAAACAAAGCCACTCCATGATGACACAGTTCACACACACACACACACACACACACACACACACACACACACACATACACACACACTGTATCTGTCTAAGGTACCTGTTTAGCTAGGGAGAACACTAAACGGACAAACTTCCTATGTGTGTGTTCTGCGTGGGTGTTTGTTTGAATGTATGTGTGTGTTTACTTCCTGTGTGTGTGTTTGTTAGTATTTTTACTCTGTTTGTGTGTGTGTGTGTGTGTGTGTTGATGTATTTTTACTGTGTGTGTTTCACTCTCTCTCTCTCTCTCTCTCTCTTTGTGTGTATGTGTCTTTGCATATTTGTATTGTTTGTGTTTTGTGTGGGTGGGTGTTTGAATGTGTGTGTGAGAGAGATTGAGAGTTTCTTGTATGTGTGTGTGTGTGTGTGTGGAGAGAGAGAGAGAGAGAGAGCCTGTTTGAGAGTTTCTTGTATGTGTGTGTGTGTGTGTGTGAGAGAGAGAAAGAGAGAGAGAGTGAGATAGAGAGAGAGAGAGCCTGTTTGGGCCTGTCTTCAGATGGCCAGGCTGATGACAGGCCGTTTGGATGGATAGCCAGCTTGTCCTGCTCAGCTGTTTGTCCTTGAGACGTCTCCTAAACAAGTCCCCTTCTCTGTGTATTTGTTCATGTCTGTGTGTCATCACATCCACGCAAGAGCCCTCAACTACAAGGGTCCACTGTGCTCAGACTGCCCCATACAGCCGCTGGCAGCTTACATACATGTCAGATGCTACAAGACATGTCAAATGCTACAGTACATGTCAGATGCTACAGGACATGTCAGATTCATGCCACAGGACATGTCAGATGCTACAGGATATGTCAGATGCTACAAGACATGTCAAATGCTACAGCGCATGTCAAATGCCACAGGACATGTCAGATGCTACAGGACATGTCAGATTCATGCCACAGGACATGTCAAATGCTACAGTACATGTCAGATGCTACAGTACATGTCAAATGCTACAGTACATGTCAGATGCATGCTACAGGACATGTCAGATGCTACAAGACATGTCAAATGCTACAGTACATGTCAGATGCTACAGGACATGTCAGATGCTACAGGACATGTCAGATGCTACAAGACATGTCAAATGCTACAAGACATGTCAAATGCTACAGGACATGTCAGATTCATGCCACAGGACATGTCAGATGCTAAAGTACATGTCAGATGCTACAGGACATGTCAAATGCTACAGTACATGTCAGATGCTACAGTACATGTCAGATGCATGCTACAGGACATGTCAGATTCTACAGTACATGTCAAATGCTACAGTACATGTCAGATGCATGCTACAGGACATATGGAGTAAGAGACTCCATAGAGGGAAGAGAGGGAAAGAGACAGATGAAGAGATGGAGTAAGAGACAGATGAAGAGATGGAGTTAGAGACAGATGAAGAGAGGGAAAGCCATTAATCTCTCCCATTGCTGATCACAACATTCTGTCTGGCGTGTGCTCCGGTTGGCCGTGGGGTCTGCGTCTCTTTTGGAGGTAATTTTCTCCAGATGATGGAATACTACAAACGCATTTCCTGATTTATGTCGCTCTGGACCCTCGGCACAAATGTGGGTAGTAAAAATAATTGGAGAAGCCAAGGCTGAGAGGACCAATATGCTGATAAACAGCCTGGGCCAGTGCAGATGACATATACCTACCTGTGTTAAAGACATTTGGGCCTTGGCATCATTCTCTGTGTAACATTCCGGGCTCAGCATACCGTAGATCTCCTTCGTTACTCTGCTGTCTGAGGACATGTTGGCTCTTTCAGGACTGTAGGCTTAGAAGACATCCGTTTTCACGGATCAGCTGACATGATATTTTACCGCTGTGCTGTGAAACGTCCTCCATCTTCTTATCCACATTCATCCATCTTCTCTATCCCTTCATCTTTTACTTTTCTCTTCTTTTAGTTTCTTCTTTCCTTCTTTCTTTCTTTGTGTCTTTCTCCTGTTTTCTGCACATACCGATGTTCCTCACACACGACACCCTTGATGGGGGCGAGCCGGTCAGCCCTGCTACGGCACGGGCCCCACAGCCTGGGAGGACAGAGCCCCCGGTC